>NW_027663574.1:0-217663 GCF_964034855.1 Anser brachyrhynchus | reverse complement strand
GATTACCATTCTCAGTCCGATTCTTCCTCAGTAGCCATCCTGTTCGTCCTATTCGACCTAGAAATCGCCCTCCTACTCCCCCTGCCATGAGCCGTCCAACTCCAATCCCCCCTAATGACCCTCACCTGAACTGTAGTGATCCTCCTTCTCCTAACACTCGGACTGGCCTACGAGTGAATTCAAGGGGGCCTAGAATGAGCAGAATAACAGAAAGTTAGTCTAACCAAAAAGATAGCTGGTTTCGACCCAGCAGATTACAGCCAACCCTGTAACTTTCTTATGTCGCCCCTACATTTAAGCTTCTACTCAGCCTTCATTTTCAGCGGACTAGGACTAGCCTTCCACCGAACCCACCTAGTATCCGCCCTACTATGCCTTGAAAGCATAATATTATCGATATTCGTAGGCCTATCAATATGATCCATCGAAAACCAAGTCTCCTCATTCACCATGGTACCAATTCTCATGCTAACCTTCTCAGCGTGTGAGGCGGGCACAGGCCTGGCCATCCTAGTAGCCTCCACCCGCACACATGGCTCCGACCATCTACACAACCTAAACCTCCTGCAATGCTAAAAATCATCCTACCCACAATCATACTTCTTCCAACAGCCCTGCTGTCTCCACCAAAATTTCTATGGACTAACACCACCTTATACAGCCTCCTAATCGCTGCCCTAAGCCTACAGTGATTAATCCCAACCTACTACCCCTACAAATTTTTATCCAACTGAGCAGGAATTGACCAAATCTCATCCCCCCTCCTAGTACTATCCTGCTGACTACTCCCACTCATAATCATAGCAAGCCAAAACCACCTGCAACAAGAACCCCTACAACGCAAACGAATCTTTATCTCAACCTTAGTCGCAGTCCAGCCATTCATCCTACTAGCCTTTTCCACCACAGAACTAGCACTATTTTACATCTCATTTGAAGCAACCCTCATTCCCACCCTAATCTTAATCACCCGATGGGGGAACCAACCAGAACGCCTAAGCGCTGGCATCTACCTGCTATTCTACACGCCAGTAAGCTCTCTACCCCTGCTAATCACAATCATACACCTATACGTGAAAATTGGCACCCTGCACCTGCCAACCCTACAACTAACCCACCCAACCCTATCCACCTCATGGACAGGAATACTATCAGGTCTAGCACTGCTCATAGCATTCATAGTAAAAGCCCCACTATACGGCCTACACCTCTGACTGCCAAAAGCCCACGTAGAAGCACCCATCGCAGGCTCAATACTCCTCGCCGCCCTACTACTAAAGCTAGGAGGATACGGAATTATACGAGTCACTCTATTTATGGGCCCACTGTCCAACCTCCTGCACTACCCCTTCCTAACCCTGGCCCTATGAGGCGCCCTAATGACTAGCTCAATCTGCCTACGACAGACAGACCTAAAATCACTAATCGCTTATTCATCCGTTAGCCACATAGGCCTAGTTATCGCCGCAGGAATAATCCAAACCCACTGATCATTCTCAGGGGCAATGATCCTAATAATTTCCCATGGACTAACTTCCTCCATACTATTCTGCCTAGCCAACACAAACTATGAACGTACGCACAGCCGAATTCTACTACTCACACGAGGCCTACAACCTCTCCTACCACTCATAGCTACCTGATGATTGCTGGCCAATCTAACAAACATAGCCTTACCCCCAACAACAAACCTCATAGCAGAGCTAACCATTATAATCACCTTATTCAACTGATCTGCCTTCACGATCATCCTAACAGGAATCGCAACCCTACTAACCGCCTCCTACACCTTATTCATACTACTAATGACCCAACGAGGCTCAATCCCCTCCCACATCACATCTATGCAAAACTCAACCACGCGAGAACACCTGCTCATAACACTCCACATTATCCCAATATTCCTCCTAATCCTCAAACCCGAACTGATCTCCGGAATCCCCTCATGCAAGTATAGTTTAAACCAAACATTAGACTGTGATTCTAAGAATAGAAGTTCAAACCTTCTTACCTGCCGAGGGGAGGGTTTAACCAACAAGAGCTGCTAACTCTTACATCTGAGCCTAAAACCTCAGCCCCCTTACTTTTAAAGGATAACAGCAATCCACTGGTCTTAGGAACCACCCATCTTGGTGCAAATCCAAGTAAAAGGAGTGAACCCCACACTACTAATCAACTCCCTCACACTACTCACGCTGACAATCCTCCTAACCCCAATCATCCTGCCATTTCTATTTAAAAACTTTAAAAACACCCCACAAGCCACCACCCGCGCTGTTAAAACCGCATTCCTAATTAGCCTAGCCCCTACAACCGCATTCATCTACTCGGGAGTAGAATCTGTCACCTGCCACTGGGAGTGAAAATTCATTATAAACTTTAAAATCCCCCTGAGCCTAAAAATAGACCAATACTCAATAACATTTCTTCCAATCGCCCTATTTGTAACATGATCAATCCTACAATTCGCCATATGATACATGGCCTCAGAGCCATACGTAACAAAATTTTTCACCTACCTACTGACATTCCTAGTCGCCATACTCCTCCTAACAACCGCAAACAACATATTCCTCCTATTCGTAGGCTGGGAAGGAGTACGAATCATGTCCTTCCTTCTCATCGGCTGATGACAAGGCCGAGCAGATGCCAACACCGCCGCCCTACGAGCCGTAATCTACAACCGAATCGGAGACATCGGACTGATCCTGAGCATAGCATGACTAGCTTCAACATTCAACACCTGAGAGATCCAACAAGCCGTACACCCCCACCAAACCCCAATCCTCCCCCTCATAGGATTAATCCTCGCAGCCGCAGGAAAATCCGCCCAATTTGGACTCCACCCATGACTGCCCGCAGCAATAGAAGGCCCCACCCCAGTATCAGCCCTACTGCACTCCAGTACCATAGTAGTAGCCGGAATCTTCCTGCTCATCCGCATGCACCCCCTGCTAGCCACCAACCAGACAGCCCTAACTGCCTGCCTATGCCTAGGTGCTCTATCAACCCTATTCGCTGCCACATGCGCCCTAACCCAAAATGACATCAAAAAAATCATTGCTTTCTCAACATCCAGCCAACTAGGACTAATAATAGTCACTATCGGACTAAACCTCCCACAACTAGCCTTCCTACACATCTCAACCCATGCCTTCTTTAAAGCCATACTATTCCTATGCTCAGGGTCTATCATCCACAACCTAAACGGAGAACAAGATATCCGAAAGATAGGAGGCCTACAGAAAATACTCCCAGTCACTACTTCCTGCCTAACCATCGGAAACCTGGCGCTGATAGGAACCCCATTCCTAGCCGGATTCTACTCAAAAGACCTCATCATCGAAAGCTTAAACACATCATACCTAAATACTTGAGCCCTACTCCTAACCCTTATAGCCACAGCATTCACCGCAACCTACAGCATCCGCATAACCATCCTAGTCCAAGCTGGACAAACCCGAATCCCCCCAATAGTATCAATAAACGAAAACAACCCACTAATCACCGCCCCCCTAACCCGACTCGCCCTAGGCAGCATTACAGCAGGAATAATCATTACCTCTTTCATCACACCAACCAAAACCCCCCCAATAACCATACCCCTTATCACCAAAACCGCTGCCATCCTCATAACAATCCTAGGAATCATCCTAGGCCCCTCATGTACAGGGCCACACCCCTCTAACGGCGCAAGCTTACATAGAAACATTATTAACAGACCTAGACAGATACAAAAACCCCTACAAGACCACGTATTAACTAACCCTGTTAACCCGACTCAGGAGCGCCTATAAGAGCGATTAAAATCTGTGAAAGGAACTCGGCAAATTAATAAGGCCCGACTGTTTACCAAAAACATAGCCTTCAGCAAATTAAACAAGTATTGAAGGTGATGCCTGCCCGGTGACTTAGGTTTAACGGCCGCGGTATCCTAACCGTGCAAAGATAGCGCAATCAATTGTCCCATAAATCGAGACTTGTATGAATGGCTAAACGAGGTCTTAACTGTCTCTCACAGATAATCAGTGAAATTGATCTCCCCGTGCAAAAGCGGGGATGTGAACATAAGACGAGAAGACCCTGTGGAACTTAAAAATCAACGACCACCGCGAATCCTCAATCAACCCCACTGGGGCCACTACCATCGCAGAGCCTGGTCGATATTTTTCGGTTGGGGCGACCTTGGAGGAGAACAAATCCTCCAAAAACAAGACCATACCTCTTTACCTAGAGCTACCCCTCAAAGTGCTAACAGTGACCAGACCCAATATAATTGATTAATGGACCAAGCTACCCCAGGGATAACAGCGCAATCCCCCTCAAGAGCCCATATCGACAGGGGGGTTTACGACCTCGATGTTGGATCAGGACATCCTAATGGTGCAGCCGCTATTAAGGGTTCGTTTGTTCAACGATTAACAGTCCTACGTGATCTGAGTTCAGACCGGAGCAATCCAGGTCGGTTTCTATCTATGACACACTCTCCCCAGTACGAAAGGACCGGGAAAGTGGGGCCAATACCACAAGCACGCCCCCCCCCCCGCTCTAAGCAGTGAAACCAACTAAACCGTGAAGAGGGCCTTCCCCCACCACTTTCAATCCTAGAAAAGGACCAGCTAGAGTGGCAGAGCCCGGCAAGTGCAGAAGGCTTAAGCCCTTTTCCCAGAGGTTCAAATCCTCTCCCTAGCTTCAACCATGATTCAAATAACAACACTAAGCTGCCTCGTTATATCCCTCCTATACATCATCCCAATCCTGATTGCCGTAGCCTTCCTAACCCTAGTAGAACGGAAAATCCTAAGCTACATACAATCCCGCAAAGGCCCTAACGTTGTCGGGCCTTTTGGCCTACTTCAACCATTTGCGGACGGACTGAAACTATTTACCAAAGAGCCCATCCGACCCTCTACCTCTTCCCCACTTCTGTTCATTCTGATACCAATACTAGCCCTTGTCCTAGCCCTCACCACTTGAGCACCACTACCACTCCCATTTCCCCTAGCAGATCTAAACCTCGGAGTTCTCTTCCTAATAGCCATGTCAAGCCTAGCCGTCTACTCAGTCCTATGATCAGGCTGAGCCTCGAACTCAAAATACGCACTAATCGGAGCCCTACGGGCAGTAGCACAGACCATTTCATACGAAGTGACACTGGCCATAATCCTGCTATCAATAATCATACTAAGCGGAAGCTACACACTCAGCTCCTTTGCCGTCGCACAGGAGCCTCTATACTTCATTTTCTCCTCATGACCCCTAGCAATAATATGATACGTATCCACCCTAGCAGAGACAAACCGAGCTCCTTTTGACCTCACAGAGGGCGAATCTGAGCTAGTCTCAGGGTTTAACGTTGAATACGCCGCAGGACCCTTCGCCTTATTCTTCCTAGCTGAATATGCGAACATTATGCTAATAAATACACTTACAGCCATCATATTCCTAAACCCAAGCGCCCTAGGGCCACCCACAGAACTATTCCCCGTCATCCTAGCCACAAAAGTCCTCCTACTATCTTCTGGTTTCTTATGGGTCCGAGCTTCATACCCACGATTCCGATATGACCAACTAATGCACCTACTATGAAAAAACTTCCTACCCCTCACACTAGCTCTGTGCCTCTGACACATCAGCATACCTATCTGCTATGCAGGCCTACCTCCTTACATAAGGAAATGTGCCTGAACTACAAAGGGTCACTATGATAAAGTGAACATAGAGGTATAACAGCCCTCTCATTTCCTGTTGACCTTAGAAAAGTAGGAATTGAACCCACACAAGAGAAATCAAAATTCTCCATACTTCCCTTATATTATTTTCTAGTAGAGTCAGCTAATCAAGCTATCGGGCCCATACCCCGAAAATGATGGTTTAACCCCCTCCTCTACTAATGAACCCTTACGCGACCCCAATCATAACCTTCAGCCTCATCTTGGGCACCACAATCACAATTTCCAGCAACCACTGAGTTCTGGCCTGGACAGGACTGGAGATCAACGCACTAGCCATCATTCCCCTAATTGCCAAATCCCACCACCCACGAGCAGTAGAAGCCGCAACGAAATACTTCCTAACCCAAGCAGCTGCTTCCGCCCTGGTCCTATTCTCTAGCATAACCAATGCCTGAGTCACCGGCCAATGAGACATCACACAAATAAACCACCCAACCTCCTGTCTACTACTGACAGCAGCAATCGCTATTAAACTGGGCCTAGTGCCATTTCACTTCTGATTCCCAGAAGTACTACAAGGATCGCCACTAATAACAGCCCTGCTACTCTCGACCCTCATAAAATTCCCCCCACTAACCCTGCTCCTACTAACATCCAAATCCCTCGACCCAGCTCTACTCACCGCCATGGCCCTAGCCTCAACAGCACTAGGAGGCTGAATAGGACTGAACCAAACACAAACACGCAAAATCCTAGCCTTCTCGTCCATCTCCCACTTAGGCTGAATCGCCATCATCCTAGTTTACAGCCCCAAATTGGCCTTACTTACCTTCTACCTATACACAATCATAACATCAGCCGTATTCCTAGCCCTTAACAAAATCAAAGCCCTTAACCTATCCATGATCACAACCTCATGAACAAAAACCCCAGTGCTAAACGCCACCCTAATACTAGTACTTTTATCCCTAGCAGGCCTCCCCCCATTAACAGGCTTTATACCAAAGTGACTTATCATCCAAGAACTAACTAAACAGGAAATAACACCAGCAGCCATGGCAATTGCCATGCTATCACTGCTCAGCCTCTTCTTCTACCTACGCCTCGCATACCACTCAACAATTACCCTTCCCCCCAACTCCTCTAACCACATAAAACAATGATACACTAGCAAAGCCCCAAGCACACCTACTGCGGTCCTTGCCTCACTATCAATCCTCTTACTTCCCCTGTCCCCAATAATACATGCCATTGTCTAGAAACTTAGGATAACACCCCAAACCGAAGGCCTTCAAAGCCTTAAATAAGAGTTAAACCCTCTTAGTTTCTGCACATTAAGACTTACAGAATATTAACCTGTATCTTCTGAATGCAAGTCAGACGCTTTAATTAAGCTAAAGCCTCCCTAGACAGATGGGCTTCGATCCCACAAAACTCTAGTTAACAGCTAAATGCCTAAACCAATTGGCTTCTGCCTACAAAGACCCTGACGCACCCTAGTGCGCATCGATGAGCTTGCAACTCAACATGAATTTCACTACAGAGCCGATAAGAAGAGGAATTAAACCTCTGTAAAAAGGACTACAGCCTAACGCTTCAACACTCAGCCATCTTACCCGTCACCTTCATCAACCGATGACTATTTTCCACTAACCATAAGGATATTGGCACCCTGTACCTCATCTTCGGGGCATGAGCAGGAATAGTCGGCACCGCACTCAGCCTATTAATCCGCGCAGAACTAGGACAACCAGGAACTCTCCTAGGCGACGACCAAATTTACAATGTAATCGTTATCGCTCACGCCTTTGTAATAAGCTTCTTTATAGTCATACCCATCATGATCGGAGGATTCGGCAACTGATTAGTCCCCCTCATAATCGGTGCCCCCGACATAGCATTCCCGCGAATAAACAACATAAGCTTTTGACTCCTCCCCCCATCATTCCTCCTCCTACTAGCCTCATCCACTGTAGAAGCTGGCGCCGGCACAGGCTGAACTGTCTACCCTCCCCTAGCAGGTAACCTTGCCCACGCCGGAGCTTCAGTAGACCTGGCTATCTTCTCACTCCACTTAGCCGGTATCTCCTCCATCCTTGGGGCCATCAACTTTATCACCACAGCCATCAACATAAAACCCCCCGCACTCTCACAATACCAAACCCCACTATTTGTCTGATCCGTACTAATTACCGCCATCCTACTCCTTCTATCACTCCCCGTACTCGCCGCCGGTATTACAATATTACTAACTGATCGAAACCTAAACACCACATTCTTCGACCCCGCTGGAGGAGGAGACCCAATCCTGTACCAACACCTATTCTGATTCTTCGGACACCCAGAAGTCTATATTCTGATCCTACCGGGGTTCGGAATCATCTCACACGTAGTCACGTACTACTCAGGCAAAAAGGAGCCCTTCGGCTACATGGGAATAGTCTGAGCCATACTATCCATCGGCTTCCTAGGATTCATCGTCTGAGCTCACCACATGTTTACAGTAGGAATAGACGTTGATACCCGAGCCTACTTTACATCAGCCACTATAATCATTGCCATCCCTACCGGAATCAAAGTATTTAGCTGACTAGCCACCCTGCACGGAGGAACAATCAAATGAGACCCCCCCAATACTATGAGCTCTAGGATTTATCTTCCTATTTACCATCGGAGGATTAACAGGAATCGTTCTTGCAAACTCTTCCCTAGACATCGCCCTGCACGACACGTACTACGTAGTTGCCCACTTCCACTACGTCCTATCCATAGGCGCCGTCTTTGCCATTCTAGCAGGATTTACTCACTGATTCCCACTACTCACTGGGTTTACCCTACACCAAACATGAGCAAAAGCCCACTTCGGGGTAATATTTACAGGAGTAAACCTAACGTTCTTCCCCCAGCACTTCCTAGGCCTAGCAGGAATACCCCGACGATACTCGGACTATCCCGACGCCTACACACTATGAAACACCATTTCCTCCATCGGCTCCCTAATCTCAATAGTAGCCGTAATCATACTAATATTCATCATCTGAGAAGCCTTTCCGGCCAAACGAAAAGTCCTACAACCAGAACTAACTACCACAAACGTTGAATGAATCCACGGCTGCCCTCCCCCATACCATACTTTCGAGGAACCGGCCTTCGTCCAAGTACAAGAAAGGAAGGAATCGAACCCTCACATGCTGGTTTCAAGCCAACTGCATTAACCGCTCATGCTTCTTTCTTATGAGACGTTAGTAAACCAATTACATAGCCTTGTCAAGACTAAATCACAGGTAAAAATCCTGTACATCTCATGTGGCCAACCACTCCCAACTAGGATTCCAAGACGCCTCATCACCCATCATAGAAGAACTCGTTGAATTCCACGACCACGCCCTAATCGTTGCCCTAGCTATCTGCAGCCTAGTTCTCTACCT
This sequence comes from Anser brachyrhynchus, assembly GCF_964034855.1. Classification (NCBI taxonomy): domain Eukaryota; kingdom Metazoa; phylum Chordata; class Aves; order Anseriformes; family Anatidae; genus Anser; species Anser brachyrhynchus. The sequence continues at coordinate 208,560 of NW_027663574.1, read as the reverse complement.
TTTAGCCCACATACTAACAGAAAAACTCTCGTCCAATGCTGTAGACGCCCAAGAAGTAGAGCTGATCTGGACAATCCTACCTGCTATCGTCCTGGTACTCCTCGCCCTCCCATCCCTACAAATCCTCTACATAATGGACAAAATCGATGAACCAGACCTCACCCTAAAAGCCATCGGCCACCAATGATACTGAAGCTACGAATACACAGACTTCAAAGACCTATCATTCGACTCCTACATAGTGCCCACCCCAGACTTACCCAACAGCCACTTCCGACTGCTAGAAGTTGACCACCGCGTAGTTATCCCAATAGAATCCCCCATCCGCGTGATCATTACTGCAGGAGACGTACTCCACTCCTGAGCAGTCCCAACGCTCGGAGTTAAAACAGACGCAATCCCAGGCCGACTAAACCAAACTTCATTCATTACCACCCGGCCTGGGATTTTTTACGGACAATGCTCAGAAATTTGCGGGGCTAATCACAGCTACATACCCATTGTAGTAGAATCAACCCCACTCCCACATTTCGAGGCCTGATCGTCCCTTCTATCATCATCCTAATCATTAAGAAGCTATGCAACAGCACTAGCCTTTTAAGCTAGCCAAAGAGGGACTTCCCCCTCCTTAATGATATGCCACAGCTTAACCCCGCACCATGATTTTCAATCATAATTATAACCTGATTAACCCTAGCACTCCTCATCCAACCAAAACTACTAGCCTTCACCACAACCAACCCCCCATCAAATAAGACCTCCCTCACTACCAAACCCACACCATGATCCTGACCATGAACCTAAGCTTCTTTGACCAATTTTCCAGCCCCAATCTATTCGGCATCCCCTTAATCCTACTATCCCTACTCTTCCCAGCCCTACTATTCCCGTCCCCAAACAACCGATGAATCAACAACCGCCTTTCTACTATCCAAACATGACTCCTTCACCTAATCACAAAACAACTAATAGTCCCACTCAACAAAAATGGCCACAAATGAGCCATAATATTTACATCCCTAATAATCATACTTCTTACAATCAACCTTCTAGGCCTCCTTCCATATACATTCACCCCAACCACCCAACTATCTATGAACATAGCCCTAGCCTTCCCACTATGGCTCGCCACACTACTAACAGGCCTACGAAACCAACCATCAGCCTCTTTAGCCCACCTATTACCCGAAGGTACCCCTACACCCCTAATCCCCGCACTAATCCTGATCGAAACAACCAGCCTACTAATCCGCCCCCTAGCCCTCGGAGTCCGCCTTACAGCCAACCTTACAGCAGGACACTTACTCATCCAACTCATCTCTACAGCCTCCATTGCATTAATACCCACCCTTCCTGCAGTATCCATCCTAACAATAATCATCCTACTACTCCTAACCATCCTAGAAGTAGCAGTAGCCATAATCCAGGCCTACGTCTTCGTGCTCCTTCTAAGCCTATACTTACAAGAAAACATCTAATGGCACACCAAGCACACTCATACCACATAGTTGACCCAAGCCCTTGACCAATCTTCGGGGCAGCCGCCGCCCTACTCACAACCTCAGGATTAATCATGTGATTCCACTACAACTCATCCATACTACTAACCCTAGGCCTCATCTCAATACTCCTAGTAATACTCCAATGATGACGAGACATTGTACGAGAAAGCACCTTCCAAGGCCATCACACTCCCACAGTCCAAAAAGGCCTACGATACGGCATAATCCTTTTCATCACATCCGAAGCATTCTTCTTCTTAGGGTTCTTCTGAGCGTTCTTCCACTCGAGCCTGGCCCCAACCCCAGAACTAGGAGGCCAACGACCCCCAACAGGAATTAAACCACTCAACCCGATAGAAGTCCCCCTACTAAACACAGCCATCCTACTAGCCTCAGGCGTTACCGTAACGTGAGCCCATCACAGCATCACAGAAGGAAACCGAAAACACGCCATCCACGCCCTAACCCTAACGATCCTCCTGGGATTCTACTTCACAGCCCTACAAGCAATAGAATACCACGAAGCCCCATTCTCAATCGCCGATAGCGTCTACGGATCTACCTTCTTCGTTGCCACTGGATTCCACGGACTCCACGTAATCATCGGATCCTCCTTCCTGACCGTCTGCCTCTTCCGACTGATCAAGTTCCACTTTACATCAGACCACCACTTCGGATTCGAGGCAGCAGCCTGATACTGACACTTCGTAGACGTCATCTGACTATTCCTCTACATAACCATCTACTGATGAGGATCTTGCTCTTCTAGTATATTAATTACAATTGACTTCCAATCTCTAGAATCTGGTATAAACCCAGAGGAGAGCAATGAACGCACTCATGTTCATATTCGCCCTATCATCAATCCTAAGCGCCGCCCTAACCGCATTAAACTTCTGACTCGCCCAAATAAACCCCGACTCAGAGAAACTCTCACCGTACGAATGTGGATTCGACCCACTTGGATCTGCTCGATTACCATTCTCAGTCCGATTCTTTCTCAGTAGCCATCCTGTTCGTCCTATTCGACCTAGAAATCGCCCTCCTACTCCCCCTGCCATGAGCCGTCCAACTCCAATCCCCCCTAATGACCCTCACCTGAACTGTAGTGATCCTCCTTCTCCTAACACTCGGACTGGCCTACGAGTGAATTCAAGGGGGCCTAGAATGAGCAGAATAACAGAAAGTTAGTCTAACCAAAAAGATAGCTGGTTTCGACCCAGCAGATTACAGCCAACCCTGTAACTTTCTTATGTCGCCCCTACATTTAAGCTTCTACTCAGCCTTCATTTTCAGCGGACTAGGACTAGCCTTCCACCGAACCCACCTAGTATCCGCCCTACTATGCCTTGAAAGCATAATATTATCGATATTCGTAGGCCTATCAATATGATCCATCGAAAACCAAGTCTCCTCATTCACCATGGTACCAATTCTCATGCTAACCTTCTCAGCGTGTGAGGCGGGCACAGGCCTGGCCATCCTAGTAGCCTCCACCCGCACACATGGCTCCGACCATCTACACAACCTAAACCTCCTGCAATGCTAAAAATCATCCTACCCACAATCATACTTCTTCCAACAGCCCTGCTGTCTCCACCAAAATTTCTATGGACTAACACCACCTTATACAGCCTCCTAATCGCTGCCCTAAGCCTACAGTGATTAATCCCAACCTACTACCCCTACAAATTTTTATCCAACTGAGCAGGAATTGACCAAATCTCATCCCCCCTCCTAGTACTATCCTGCTGACTACTCCCACTCATAATCATAGCAAGCCAAAACCACCTGCAACAAGAACCCCTACAACGCAAATGAATCTTTATCTCAACCTTAGTCGCAGTCCAGCCATTCATCCTACTAGCCTTTTCCACCACAGAACTAGCACTATTTTACATCTCATTTGAAGCAACCCTCATTCCCACCCTAATCTTAATCACCCGATGGGGGAACCAACCAGAACGCCTAAGCGCTGGCATCTACCTGCTATTCTACACGCCAGTAAGCTCTCTACCCCTGCTAATCACAATCATACACCTATACGTGAAAATTGGCACCCTGCACCTGCCAACCCTACAACTAACCCACCCAACCCTATCCACCTCATGGACAGGAATACTATCAGGTCTAGCACTGCTCATAGCATTCATAGTAAAAGCCCCACTATACGGCCTACACCTCTGACTGCCAAAAGCCCACGTAGAAGCACCCATCGCAGGCTCAATACTCCTCGCCGCCCTACTACTAAAGCTAGGAGGATACGGAATTATACGAGTCACTCTATTTATGGGCCCACTGTCCAACCTCCTGCACTACCCCTTCCTAACCCTGGCCCTATGAGGCGCCCTAATGACTAGCTCAATCTGCCTACGACAGACAGACCTAAAATCACTAATCGCTTATTCATCCGTTAGCCACATAGGCCTAGTTATCGCCGCAGGAATAATCCAAACCCACTGATCATTCTCAGGGGCAATGATCCTAATAATTTCCCATGGACTAACTTCCTCCATACTATTCTGCCTAGCCAACACAAACTATGAACGTACGCACAGCCGAATTCTACTACTCACACGAGGCCTACAACCTCTCCTACCACTCATAGCTACCTGATGATTGCTGGCCAATCTAACAAACATAGCCTTACCCCCAACAACAAACCTCATAGCAGAGCTAACCATTATAATCACCTTATTCAACTGATCTGCCTTCACGATCATCCTAACAGGAATCGCAACCCTACTAACCGCCTCCTACACCTTATTCATACTACTAATGACCCAACGAGGCTCAATCCCCTCCCACATCACATCTATGCAAAACTCAACCACGCGAGAACACCTGCTCATAACACTCCACATTATCCCAATATTCCTCCTAATCCTCAAACCCGAACTGATCTCCGGAATCCCCTCATGCAAGTATAGTTTAAACCAAACATTAGACTGTGATTCTAAGAATAGAAGTTCAAACCTTCTTACCTGCCGAGGGGAGGGTTTAACCAACAAGAGCTGCTAACTCTTACATCTGAGCCTAAAACCTCAGCCCCCTTACTTTTAAAGGATAACAGCAATCCACTGGTCTTAGGAACCACCCATCTTGGTGCAAATCCAAGTAAAAATAGTGAACCCCACACTACTAATCAACTCCCTCACACTACTCACGCTGACAATCCTCCTAACCCCAATCATCCTGCCATTTCTATTTAAAAACTTTAAAAACACCCCACAAGCCACCACCCGCGCTGTTAAAACCGCATTCCTAATTAGCCTAGCCCCTACAACCGCATTCATCTACTCGGGAGTAGAATCTGTCACCTGCCACTGGGAGTGAAAATTCATTATAAACTTTAAAATCCCCCTGAGCCTAAAAATAGACCAATACTCAATAACATTTCTTCCAATCGCCCTATTTGTAACATGATCAATCCTACAATTCGCCATATGATACATGGCCTCAGAGCCATACGTAACAAAATTTTTCACCTACCTACTGACATTCCTAGTCGCCATACTCCTCCTAACAACCGCAAACAACATATTCCTCCTATTCGTAGGCTGGGAAGGAGTACGAATCATGTCCTTCCTTCTCATCGGCTGATGACAAGGCCGAGCAGATGCCAACACCGCCGCCCTACGAGCCGTAATCTACAACCGAATCGGAGACATCGGACTGATCCTGAGCATAGCATGACTAGCTTCAACATTCAACACCTGAGAGATCCAACAAGCCGTACACCCCCACCAAACCCCAATCCTCCCCCTCATAGGATTAATCCTCGCAGCCGCAGGAAAATCCGCCCAATTTGGACTCCACCCATGACTGCCCGCAGCAATAGAAGGCCCCACCCCAGTATCAGCCCTACTGCACTCCAGTACCATAGTAGTAGCCGGAATCTTCCTGCTCATCCGCATGCACCCCCTGCTAGCCACCAACCAGACAGCCCTAACTGCCTGCCTATGCCTAGGTGCTCTATCAACCCTATTCGCTGCCACATGCGCCCTAACCCAAAATGACATCAAAAAAATCATTGCTTTCTCAACATCCAGCCAACTAGGACTAATAATAGTCACTATCGGACTAAACCTCCCACAACTAGCCTTCCTACACATCTCAACCCATGCCTTCTTTAAAGCCATACTATTCCTATGCTCAGGGTCTATCATCCACAACCTAAACGGAGAACAAGATATCCGAAAGATAGGAGGCCTACAGAAAATACTCCCAGTCACTACTTCCTGCCTAACCATCGGAAACCTGGCGCTGATAGGAACCCCATTCCTAGCCGGATTCTACTCAAAAGACCTCATCATCGAAAGCTTAAACACATCATACCTAAATACTTGAGCCCTACTCCTAACCCTTATAGCCACAGCATTCACCGCAACCTACAGCATCCGCATAACCATCCTAGTCCAAGCTGGACAAACCCGAATCCCCCCAATAGTATCAATAAACGAAAACAACCCACTAATCACCGCCCCCCTAACCCGACTCGCCCTAGGCAGCATTACAGCAGGAATAATCATTACCTCTTTCATCACACCAACCAAAACCCCCCCAATAACCATACCCCTTATCACCAAAACCGCTGCCATCCTCATAACAATCCTAGGAATCATCCTAGGCCCCTCATGTACAGGGCCACACCCCTCTAACGGCGCAAGCTTACATAGAAACATTATTAACAGACCTAGACAGATACAAAAACCCCTACAAGACCACGTATTAACTAACCCTGTTAACCCGACTCAGGAGCGCCTATAAGAGCGATTAAAATCTGTGAAAGGAACTCGGCAAATTAATAAGGCCCGACTGTTTACCAAAAACATAGCCTTCAGCAAATTAAACAAGTATTGAAGGTGATGCCTGCCCGGTGACTTAGGTTTAACGGCCGCGGTATCCTAACCGTGCAAAGATAGCGCAATCAATTGTCCCATAAATCGAGACTTGTATGAATGGCTAAACGAGGTCTTAACTGTCTCTCACAGATAATCAGTGAAATTGATCTCCCCGTGCAAAAGCGGGGATGTGAACATAAGACGAGAAGACCCTGTGGAACTTAAAAATCAACGACCACCGCGAATCCTCAATCAACCCCACTGGGGCCACTACCATCGCAGAGCCTGGTCGATATTTTTCGGTTGGGGCGACCTTGGAGGAGAACAAATCCTCCAAAAACAAGACCATACCTCTTTACCTAGAGCTACCCCTCAAAGTGCTAACAGTGACCAGACCCAATATAATTGATTAATGGACCAAGCTACCCCAGGGATAACAGCGCAATCCCCCTCAAGAGCCCATATCGACAGGGGGGTTTACGACCTCGATGTTGGATCAGGACATCCTAATGGTGCAGCCGCTATTAAGGGTTCGTTTGTTCAACGATTAACAGTCCTACGTGATCTGAGTTCAGACCGGAGCAATCCAGGTCGGTTTCTATCTATGACACACTCTCCCCAGTACGAAAGGACCGGGAAAGTGGGGCCAATACCACAAGCACGCCCCCCCCCTCCAAGCAGTGAAACCAACTAAACCGTGAAGAGGGCCTTCCCCCACCACTTTCAATCCTAGAAAAGGACCAGCTAGAGTGGCAGAGCCCGGCAAGTGCAGAAGGCTTAAGCCCTTTCCCCAGAGGTTCAAATCCTCTCCCTAGCTTCACCCATGATTCAAATAACAACACTAAGCTGCCTCGTTATATCCCTCCTATACATCATCCCAATCCTGATTGCCGTAGCCTTCCTAACCCTAGTAGAACGGAAAATCCTAAGCTACATACAATCCCGCAAAGGCCCTAACGTTGTCGGGCCTTTTGGCCTACTTCAACCATTTGCGGACGGACTGAAACTATTTACCAAAGAGCCCATCCGACCCTCTACCTCTTCCCCACTTCTATTCATTCTGATACCAATACTAGCCCTTGTCCTAGCCCTCACCACTTGAGCACCACTACCACTCCCATTTCCCCTAGCAGATCTAAACCTCGGAGTTCTCTTCCTAATAGCCATGTCAAGCCTAGCCGTCTACTCAGTCCTATGATCAGGCTGAGCCTCGAACTCAAAATACGCACTAATCGGAGCCCTACGGGCAGTAGCACAGACCATTTCATACGAAGTGACACTGGCCATAATCCTGCTATCAATAATCATACTAAGCGGAAGCTACACACTCAGCTCCTTTGCCATCGCACAGGAGCCTCTATACTTCATTTTCTCCTCATGACCCCTAGCAATAATATGATACGTATCCACCCTAGCAGAGACAAACCGAGCTCCTTTTGACCTCACAGAGGGTGAATCTGAGCTAGTCTCAGGGTTTAACGTTGAATACGCCGCAGGACCCTTCGCCTTATTCTTCCTAGCTGAATATGCGAACATTATGCTAATAAATACACTTACAGCCATCATATTCCTAAACCCAAGCGCCCTAGGGCCACCCACAGAACTATTCCCCGTCATCCTAGCCACAAAAGTCCTCCTACTATCTTCTGGTTTCTTATGGGTCCGAGCTTCATACCCACGATTCCGATATGACCAACTAATGCACCTACTATGAAAAAACTTCCTACCCCTCACACTAGCTCTGTGCCTCTGACACATCAGCATACCTATCTGCTATGCAGGCCTACCTCCTTACATAAGGAAATGTGCCTGAACTACAAAGGGTCACTATGATAAAGTGAACATAGAGGTATAACAGCCCTCTCATTTCCTGTTGACCTTAGAAAAGTAGGAATTGAACCCACACAAGAGAAATCAAAATTCTCCATACTTCCCTTATATTATTTTCTAGTAGAGTCAGCTAATCAAGCTATCGGGCCCATACCCCGAAAATGATGGTTTAACCCCCTCCTCTACTAATGAACCCTTACGCGACCCCAATCATAACCTTCAGCCTCATCTTGGGCACCACAATCACAATTTCCAGCAACCACTGAGTTCTGGCCTGGACAGGACTGGAGATCAACACACTAGCCATCATTCCCCTAATTGCCAAATCCCACCACCCACGAGCAGTAGAAGCCGCAACGAAATACTTCCTAACCCAAGCAGCTGCTTCCGCCCTGGTCCTATTCTCTAGCATAACCAATGCCTGAGTCACCGGCCAATGAGACATCACACAAATAAACCACCCAACCTCCTGTCTACTACTGACAGCAGCAATCGCTATTAAACTGGGCCTAGTGCCATTTCACTTCTGATTCCCAGAAGTACTACAAGGATCGCCACTAATAACAGCCCTGCTACTCTCGACCCTCATAAAATTCCCCCCACTAACCCTGCTCCTACTAACATCCAAATCCCTCGACCCAGCTCTACTCACCGCCATGGCCCTAGCCTCAACAGCACTAGGAGGCTGAATAGGACTGAACCAAACACAAACACGCAAAATCCTAGCCTTCTCGTCCATCTCCCACTTAGGCTGAATCACCATCATCCTAGTTTACAGCCCCAAATTGGCCTTACTTACCTTCTACCTATACACAATCATAACATCAGCCGTATTCCTAGCCCTTAACAAAATCAAAGCCCTTAACCTATCCATGATCACAACCTCATGAACAAAAACCCCAGTGCTAAACGCCACCCTAATACTAGTACTTTTATCCCTAGCAGGCCTCCCCCCATTAACAGGCTTTATACCAAAGTGACTTATCATCCAAGAACTAACTAAACAGGAAATAACACCAGCAGCCATGGCAATTGCCATGCTATCACTGCTCAGCCTCTTCTTCTACCTACGCCTCGCATACCACTCAACAATTACCCTTCCCCCCAACTCCTCTAACCACATAAAACAATGATACACTAGCAAAGCCCCAAGCACACCTACTGCGGTCCTTGCCTCACTATCAATCCTCTTACTTCCCCTGTCCCCAATAATACATGCCATTGTCTAGAAACTTAGGATAACACCCCAAACCGAAGGCCTTCAAAGCCTTAAATAAGAGTTAAACCCTCTTAGTTTCTGCACATTAAGACTTACAGAATATTAACCTGTATCTTCTGAATGCAAGTCAGACGCTTTAATTAAGCTAAAGCCTCCCTAGACAGATGGGCTTCGATCCCACAAAACTCTAGTTAACAGCTAAATGCCTAAACCAATTGGCTTCTGCCTACAAAGACCCTGACGCACCCTAGTGCGCATCGATGAGCTTGCAACTCAACATGAATTTCACTACAGAGCCGATAAGAAGAGGAATTAAACCTCTGTAAAAAGGACTACAGCCTAACGCTTCAACACTCAGCCATCTTACCCGTCACCTTCATCAACCGATGACTATTTTCCACTAACCATAAGGATATTGGCACCCTGTACCTCATCTTCGGGGCATGAGCAGGAATAGTCGGCACCGCACTCAGCCTATTAATCCGCGCAGAACTAGGACAACCAGGAACTCTCCTAGGCGACGACCAAATTTACAATGTAATCGTTACCGCTCACGCCTTTGTAATAAGCTTCTTTATAGTCATACCCATCATGATCGGAGGATTCGGCAACTGATTAGTCCCCCTCATAATCGGTGCCCCCGACATAGCATTCCCGCGAATAAACAACATAAGCTTTTGACTCCTCCCCCCATCATTCCTCCTCCTACTAGCCTCATCCACTGTAGAAGCTGGCGCCGGCACAGGCTGAACTGTCTACCCTCCCCTAGCAGGTAACCTTGCCCACGCCGGAGCTTCAGTAGACCTGGCTATCTTCTCACTCCACTTAGCCGGTATCTCCTCCATCCTTGGGGCCATCAACTTTATCACCACAGCCATCAACATAAAACCCCCCGCACTCTCACAATACCAAACCCCACTATTTGTCTGATCCGTACTAATTACCGCCATCCTACTCCTTCTATCACTCCCCGTACTCGCCGCCGGTATTACAATATTACTAACTGATCGAAACCTAAACACCACATTCTTCGACCCCGCTGGAGGAGGAGACCCAATCCTGTACCAACACCTATTCTGATTCTTCGGACACCCAGAAGTCTATATTCTGATCCTACCGGGGTTCGGAATCATCTCACACGTAGTCACGTACTACTCAGGCAAAAAGGAGCCCTTCGGCTACATGGGAATAGTCTGAGCCATACTATCCATCGGCTTCCTAGGATTCATCGTCTGAGCTCACCACATGTTTACAGTAGGAATAGACGTTGATACCCGAGCCTACTTTACATCAGCCACTATAATCATTGCCATCCCTACCGGAATCAAAGTATTTAGCTGACTAGCCACCCTGCACGGAGGAACAATCAAATGAGACCCCCCCAATACTATGAGCTCTAGGATTTATCTTCCTATTTACCATCGGAGGATTAACAGGAATCGTTCTTGCAAACTCTTCCCTAGACATCGCCCTGCACGACACGTACTACGTAGTTGCCCACTTCCACTACGTCCTATCCATAGGCGCCGTCTTTGCCATTCTAGCAGGATTTACTCACTGATTCCCACTACTCACTGGGTTTACCCTACACCAAACATGAGCAAAAGCCCACTTCGGGGTAATATTTACAGGAGTAAACCTAACGTTCTTCCCCCAGCACTTCCTAGGCCTAGCAGGAATACCCCGACGATACTCGGACTATCCCGACGCCTACACACTATGAAACACCATTTCCTCCATCGGCTCCCTAATCTCAATAGTAGCCGTAATCATACTAATATTCATCATCTGAGAAGCCTTTCCGGCCAAACGAAAAGTCCTACAACCAGAACTAACTACCACAAACGTTGAATGAATCCACGGCTGCCCTCCCCCATACCATACTTTCGAGGAACCGGCCTTCGTCCAAGTACAAGAAAGGAAGGAATCGAACCCTCACATGCTGGTTTCAAGCCAACTGCATTAACCGCTCATGCTTCTTTCTTATGAGACGTTAGTAAACCAATTACATAGCCTTGTCAAGACTAAATCACAGGTAAAAATCCTGTACATCTCATGTGGCCAACCACTCCCAACTAGGATTCCAAGACGCCTCATCACCCATCATAGAAGAACTCGTTGAATTCCACGACCACGCCCTAATCGTTGCCCTAGCTATCTGCAGCCTAGTTCTCTACCTTTTAGCCCACATACTAACAGAAAAACTCTCGTCCAATGCTGTAGACGCCCAAGAAGTAGAGCTGATCTGGACAATCCTACCTGCTATCGTCCTGGTACTCCTCGCCCTCCCATCCCTACAAATCCTCTACATAATGGACAAAATCGATGAACCAGACCTCACCCTAAAAGCCATCGGCCACCAATGATACTGAAGCTACGAATACACAGACTTCAAAGACCTATCCTTCGACTCCTACATAGTGCCCACCCCAGACTTACCCAACGGCCACTTCCGACTGCTAGAAGTTGACCACCGCGTAGTTATCCCAATAGAATCCCCCATCCGCGTGATCATTACTGCAGGAGACGTACTCCACTCCTGAGCAGTCCCAACGCTCGGAGTTAAAACAGACGCAATCCCAGGCCGACTAAACCAAACTTCATTCATTACCACCCGGCCTGGGATTTTTTACGGACAATGCTCAGAAATTTGCGGGGCTAATCACAGCTACATACCCATTGTAGTAGAATCAACCCCACTCCCACATTTCGAGGCCTGATCGTCCCTTCTATCATCATCCTAATCATTAAGAAGCTATGCAACAGCACTTGCCTTTTAAGCTAGCCAAAGAGGGACTTCCCCCTCCTTAATGATATGCCACAGGTGCACTGGCACCACTGGGGATGCACTGCAGTGAGTCCAGAGAGTGCAGTGGCACCACTGGGGATGCAGTGCAGTGAGTCCAGAGAGTGCACTGGCAGCACTGGGGATGCAGTGCAGTGAGTCCAGAGAGTGCACTGGCACCACTGGGGATGCAGTTCAGTGAGTCCAGAGAGTGCACTGGCACCACTGGGGATGCAGTGCAGTGAGTCCAGAGAGTGCACTGGCACCACTGAGAATGCAGTGCTGTGACTCCAGAGAGCGCACAGGCACCAGTGGGGATGCAGTGCAGTGAGTCCAGAGAGTTCACTGGCACCACTGGGGATGCAGAGCAGTGAGTCCATAGAGTGTACTGGCACCACTGGGGATGCAGTGCAGTGAGTCCAGAGAGTGCACTGGCACCACTGGGGATGCACTGCAGTGCGTCCAGAGAGTGCACTGGCACCACTGGGGATGCAGTGCAGTGAGTCCAGAGAGTGCACTGGCACCACTGAGAATGCACTTCAGTGAGTCCAGAGAGTGCACTGGCACCACTGGGGATGCACTGCAGTGAGTCCAGAGATTGCACTGGCACCACTGGGGATGCAGTACAGTGAGTCCAGAGAGTGCAGTGGCACCACTGGGGAGGCAGTGCAGTGAGTCCAGAGAGTGCACTGGCACCACTGGGGATGCAGTGCAGTGAGTCCAGAGAGTGCACTGGCACCACTGGTGATGCACTGCTGTGAGTCCAGAGAGTGCTCTTGCACCACAGCGGATGCAGTGCAGTGTCTCAAGAGAGTGCACTGGCACTACTGGGGATGCACTGCAGTGAGTCCAGAGAGTGCACTGGCACCACTGGGGATGCAGTGCAGTGAGTCCAGAGAGTGCAATGGCACCACTGCGGATGCACTGCAGTGAGTCCAGAGAGTGCACTGGCTCCACTGGGGATGCACTGCAGTGAGTCCAGAGAGTGCACTGGCACCACTGGGGATGCACTGCAGTGAGTCCAGAGAGTGTACTGGCACCACTGGGGATGCACTGAAGTGAGTCCAGAGAGTACACTGGCACCACTGGGAATGCACTTCAGTGAGTCCAGAGAGTGCACTGGCACCACTGGGGATGCACTGCAGTGAGTCCACAGAGTGCAATAGCACTACTGCGGATGCAGTGCAGTGAGTCCAGAGAGTGCGCTGGAACCACTGGGGGTGCAGTGCAGTGAGTACAGAGAGTGCACTGGCACCACTGGGGATGCAGTGCAGTGAGTCCAGAGAGTGCACTGGCACCACTGGGGATGCACTGCAGTGAGTCCAGTGAGTGCACTGGCACCACTGGGGATGCAGTGCAGTAAGTTCAGAGAGTGCACTGGCACCACTGGGGAAGCAGTGCAGTGAGACCAGAGAGTGCACTGGCACCACTGAGAATGCACTTCAGTGAGTCCAGAGAGTGCACTGGCACCACTGGGGATGCACTGCAGTGAGTCCAGAGATTGCACTGGCACCACTGGGGATGCAGTACAGTGAGTCCAGAGAGTGCACTAGCACCACTGTGGATGCAGTGCAGTGAGTCCAGAGAGTGCACTGGCACCACTGGGGATGCAGTGCAGTGAGTCCAGAGAGCGCACTGGCACCACTGGTGATGCACTGCTGTGAGTCCAGAGAGTGCTCTTGCACCACAGGGGATGCAGTGCAGTGACTCAAGAGAGTGCACTGGCAGCACTGGGGATGCAGTGCAGTGAGTCCAGAGAGTGCACTGGCACCACTGGGGATGCAGTGCAGTGAGTCCAGAGAGTGCAATGGCACCACTGCGGATGCACTGCAGTGAGTCCAGAGAGTGCACTGGCTCCACTGGGGATGCACTGCAGTGAGTCCAGAGAGTGCTTTGGCACCACTGGGGATGCACTGCAGTGAGTCCAGAGAGTGTACTGGCACCACTGGGGATGCACTGAAGTGAGTCCAGAGAGTGCACTGGCACCGCTGGGAATGCACTTCAATGAGTCCAGAGAGTGCACTGGCACCACTGGGGATGCACTGCAGTGAGTCCAGAGAGTGCACTAGCACTACTGGGGATGCAGTGCAGTGAGTCCAGAGAGTGCACTGGCACCACTGGGGATGCACTGCAGTGCGTCCAGAGAGTGCACTGGCAATACTGGGGATGCAGTGCAGTGAGTCCAGAGAGTGCACTGGCACCACTGAGAATGCACTGCAGTGAGTCCAGAGAGTGCACTGGCACCACTGGGGATGCACTGCAGTGAGTCCAGAGATTGCACTGGCACCACTGGGGATGCAGTGCAGTGAGTCCACACAGTGCACTAGCAACACTGGGGATGCAGTGCAGTGAGTCCAGAGAGTGCACTGGCACCACTGGGGATGCAGTGCAGTGAGTCCAGAGAGTGCACTGGCACCACTGGTGATGCACTGCTGTGAGTCCAGAGAGTGCTCTTGCACCACAGCGGATGCAGTGCAGTGTCTCAAGAGAGTGCACTGGCACTACTGGGGATGCACTGCAGTGAGTCCAGAGAGTGCACTGGCACCACTGGGGATGCACTGCAGTGAGTCCAGAGAGTGCAATGGCACCACTGCGGATGCACTGCAGTGAGTCCAGAGAGTGCACTGGCTCCACTGGGGATGCACTGCAGTGAGTCCAGAGAGTGCACTGGCACCACTGGGGATGCACTGCAGTGAGTCCAGAGAGTGTACTGGCACCACTGGGGATGCACTGAAGTGAGTCCAGAGAGTGCACTGGCACCACTGGGAATGCACTTCAGTGAGTCCAGAGAGTGCACTGGCACCACTGGGGATGCACTGCAGTGAGTCCACAGAGTGCAATAGCACTACTGCGGATGCAGTGCAGTGAGTCCAGAGAGTGCGCTGGAACCACTGGGGGTGCAGTGCAGTGAGTACAGAGAGTGCACTGGCACCACTGGGGATGCAGTGCAGGGACTCCAGAGAGTGCACTGGCACCACTGGGGATGCACTGCAGTGAGTCCAGTGAGTGCACTGGCACCACTGGGGATGCAGTGCAGTAAGTTCAGAGAGTGCACTGGCACCACTGGGGAAGCAGTGCAGTGAGTCCAGAGAGTGCAGTGGCACCACTGTGGATGCAGTGCAGTGAGTCCAGAGAGTGCACTGGCACCACTGGGGATGCACTGCAGTGAGTCCGGAGATTGCACTGGCACCACTGGGGATGCAGTTCAGTGAGTCCAGAGAGTGCACTGGCACCACTGGGGATGCAGTGCAGTGAGTCCAGAGAGTGCACTGGCACCACTGAGAATGCACTGCAGTGAGTCCAGAGAGCGCACTGGCACCACTGGGGATGCAGTGCAGTGAGTCCAGAGATTGCACTGGCACCACTGGGGATGCAGTGCTGTGACTCCAGAGAGCGCACTGGCACCACTGGGGATGCACTGCAGTGAGTCCAGAGAGTGCACTGGCACCACTGGTGATGCACTGCAGTGAGTCCAGAGAGTGCACTGGCACCAATGGGGATGCACTGCAGTGACTCGAAAGAGTGCACTGGCACCACTGGGGAAGCAGTGCAGTGAGTCCAGAGAGTGCACTGGCACCACTGGGGATGCAGTGCAGTGAGTCCAGAGAGTGCACTGGCAATACTGGGGATGCAGTGCAGTGAGTCCAGAGAGTGCACTGGCACCACTGAGAATGCACTTCAGTGAGTCCAGAGAGTGCACTGGCACCACTGGGGATGCAGTACAGTGAGTCCACACAGTGCACTGGCACCACTGGGGATGCAGTGCAGTGAGTCCAGAGAGTGCACTGGCACCACTGGGGATGCAGTGCAGTGAGTCCAGAGAGCGCACTGGCACCACTGGTGATGCACTGCTGTGAGTCCAGAGAGTTCTCTTGCACCACAGGGGATGCAGTGCAGTGACTCAAGAGAGTGCACTGGCAGCACTGGGGATGCAGTGCAGTCAGTCCAGAGAGTGCACTGGCACCACTGGGGATGCAGTGCAGTGAGTCCAGAGAGTGCAATGGCACCACTGCGGATGCACTGCAGTGAGTCCAGAGAGTGCACTGGCTCCACTGGGGACGCACTGCAGTGAGTCCAGAGAGTGCACTGGCACCACTGGGGATGCACTGCAGTGAGTCCAGAGAGTGTACTGGCACCACTGGGGATGCACTGAAGTGAGTCCAGAGAGTGCACTGGCACCACTGGGAATGCACTTCAGTGAGTCCAGAGAGTGCACTGGCACCACTGGGGATGCACTGCAGTGAGTCCACAGAGTGCACTAGCACTACTGGAGATGCAGTGCAGTGAGTCCAGAGAGTGCACTGGCACCACTGGGGATGCACTGCAGTGAGTCCAGAGAGTGCAGTGGCAATACTGGGGATGCAGTTTAGTGAGTCCAGAGAGTGCACTGGCACCACTGAGAATGCACTTCAGTGAGTCCAGAGAGTGCACTGGCACCACTGGGGATGCACTGCAGTGAGTCCAGAGATTGCACTGGCACCACTGGGGATGCAGTACAGTGAGTCCACACAGTGCACTAGCACCACTGGGGATGCAGTGCAGTGAGTCCAGAGAGTGCACTGGCACCACTGGGGATGCAGTGCAGTGAGTCCAGAGAGTGCACTGGCACCACTGGTGATGCACTGCTGTGAGTCCAGAGAGTGCTCTTGCACCACAGGGGATGCAGTGCAGTGACTCAAGAGAGTGCACTGGCAGCACTGGGGATGCAGTGCAGTGAGTCCAGAGAGTGCACTGGCACCACTGGGGATGCAGTGCAGTGAGTCCATAGAGTGCAATGGCACCACTGCGGATGCACTGCAGTGAGTCCAGAGAGTGCACTGGCACCACTGGGGATGCACTGCAGTGAGTCCAGAGAGTGCACTGGCACCACTGGGGATGCACTGCAGTGAGTCCAGAGAGTGTACTGGCACCACTGGGGATGCACTGAAGTGAGTCCAGAGAGTGCACTGGCACCACTGAGAATGCACTTCAGTGAGTCCAGAGAGTGCACTGGCACCACTGGGGATGCACTGCAGTGAGTCCACAGAGTGCACTAGCACTACTGGAGATGCAGTGCAGTGAGTCCAGAGAGTGCGCTGGAACCACTGGGGATGCAGTGCAGTGAGTCCAGAGAGTGCACTGGCACCACTGGGGATGCAGTGCAGTGACTCCAGAGAGTGCACTGGCACCACTGGGGATGCACTGCAGTGAGTCCAGTGAGTGCACTGGCACCACTGGGGATGCAGTGCAGTAAGTTCAGAGAGTGCACTGGCACCACTGGGGAAGCAGTGCAGTGAGTCCAGAGAGTGCAGTGGCACCACTGGGGATGCAGTGCAGTGAGTCCAGAGAGTGCACTGGCAGCACTGGGGATGCAGTGCAGTGAGTCCAGAGAGTGCACTGGCACCACTGGGGATGCAGTTCAGTGAGTCCAGAGAGTGCACTGGCACCACTGGGGATGCAGTGCAGTGAGTCCAGAGAGTGCACTGGCACCACTGAGAATGCAGTGCTGTGACTCCAGAGAGCGCACAGGCACCAGTGGGGATGCAGTGCAGTGAGTCCAGAGAGTGCACTGGCACCACTGGGGATGCAGTGCAGTGAGTCCATTGAGTGTACTGGCACCACTGGGGATGCACTGCAGTGAGTCCAGAGAGTGCACTGGCACCACTGAGAATGCACTTCAATGAGTCCAGAGAGTGCACTG
Source organism: Anser brachyrhynchus (assembly GCF_964034855.1). Taxonomy (NCBI): domain Eukaryota; kingdom Metazoa; phylum Chordata; class Aves; order Anseriformes; family Anatidae; genus Anser; species Anser brachyrhynchus. Next base: position 190,700 of record NW_027663574.1, on the reverse strand, counting down.
ACACCACTGGGGATGCACTGCAGTGAGTCCAGAGAGTGCAGTGGCACCACTGGGGATGCACTGCAGTGAGTCCAGAGAGTGCTTTGGCACCAGTGGGGATGCACTGCAGTTACTCCAGAGACTGCACTGGCACCAATGGGGATGCAGTGCAGTGAGTGCAGAGAGTGCACTGGCACCACTGGGGATGCACTGCAGTGAGTCCAGAGAGTGCACTGGCACCACTGGGGGTGCACTGCAGTGAGTCCAGAGAGTGCACTGTCACCACTGGGGATGCAGTACAGTGAGTCCACAGAGTGCACTGGCACCACTGGGGATGCACTGCAGTGAGTCCAGAGATTGCACTGGCACCACTGGGGATGCAGTACAGTGAGTCCACACAGTGCACTAGCACCACTGGGGATGCAGTGCAGTGAGTCCAGAGAGTGCACTGGCACCACTGGGGATGCAGTGCAGTGAGTCCAGAGAGTGCACTGGTACCACTGGTGATGCACTGCTGTGAGTCCAGAGAGTGCTCTTGCACCACAGGGGATGCAGTGCAGTGACTCAAGAGAGTGCACTGGCAGCACTGGGGATGCAGTGCAGTGAGTCCTGAGAGTACACTGGCTCCACCGGGGATGCCCTGCAGTGAGTCCAGAGAGTGCACTGGCGATGCAGTGCGGTGAGTCCAGAGAGTGCACTGGCACCACTGGGGATGCAGCGCAGTGAGTCCAGAGAGTGCACTGGCTCCACTGGGGATGCACTGCAGTGAGTCCAGAGAGTGCACTGTCACTACTGGGGATGCACTGCAGTGAGTCCAGAGAGTGCACTGGCACCACTGATAATGCACTTCAGTGAGTCCAGAGAGTGCACTGGCACCACTGGGGATGCACTGCAGTGAGTCCAGAGATTGCACTGGCACCACTGGGGATGCAGTTCAGTGAGTCCAGAGAGTGCACTGGCACCACTGGGGATGCAGTGCAGTGAGTCCAGAGAGTGCACTGGCACCACTGAGAATGCACTGCAGTGTGTCCAGAGAGCGCACTGGCACCACTGGGGATGCAGTGCAGTGAGTCCAGAGATTGCACTGGCACCACCGGGGATGCAGTGCTGTTACTCCAGAGAGCGCACTGGCACCACTGGGGATGCAGTGCAGTGAGTCCAGAGAGTGCACTGGCACCACTGGGGATGCACTGCAGTGAGTCCAGAGAGTGCACTGGCACCACTGGGGATGCACTGCAGTGACTCGAAAGAGTGCACTGGCACCACTGGGGAAGCAGTGCAGTGAGTCCAGAGAGTGCACTGGCACCACTGGGGATGCACTGCAGTGAGTCCAGAGGGTGCACTGGCAATACTGGGGATGCAGTGCAGTGAGTCCAGAGAGTGCACTGGCACCACTGAGAATGCACTTCAGTGAGTCCAGAGAGTGCACTGGCACCACTGGGGTTGCACTGCAGTGAGTCCAGAGATTGCACTGGCACCACTGGGGATGCAGTACAGTGAGTCCACACAGTGCACTGGCACCACTGGGGATGCAGTGCAGTGAGTCCAGAGAGTGCACTGGCACCACTGGGGATGCAGTGCAGTGAGTCCAGAGAGTGCAATGGCACCACTGCGGATGCAGTGCAGTGAGTCCAGAGAGTGCACTGGCACCACTGAGAATGCACTTCAGTGAGTCCAGAGAGTGCACTGGCACCACTGGGGATGCACTGCAGTGAGTCCACAGAGTGCACTAGCACTACTGGGGATGCAGTGCAGTGAGTCCAGAGAGTGCGCTGGAACCACTGGGGATGCAGTGCAGTGAGTCCAGAGAGTGCACTGGCACCACTGGGGATGCAGTGCAGTGACTCCAGAGAGTGCACTGGCACCACTGGGGATGCACTGCAGTGAGTCCAGTGAGTGCAGTGGCACCACTGGGGATGCAGTGCAGTAAGTCCAGAGAGTGCACTGGCACCACTGGGGAAGCAGTGCAGTGAGTCCAGAGAGTGCAGTGGCACCACTGGGGATGCAGTGCAGTGAGTCCAGAGAGTGCACTGGCAGCACTGGGGATGCAGTGCAGTGAGTCCAGAGAGTGCACTGGCACCACTAGGGAAGCAGTTCAGTGAGTCCAGAGAGTGCACTGGCACCACTGGGGATGCAGTGCAGTGAGTCCAGAGAGTGCACTGGCACCACTGAGAATGCAGTGCTGTGACTCCAGAGAGCGCACAGGCACCACTTGGGATGCAGTGCAGTGAGTCCAGAGAGTGCACTGGCACCACTGGGGATGCACTGCAGTGAGTCCAGAGAGTGCACTGGCACCAGTGGGGATGCACTGCAGTCAGTCCAGTGAGTGCACTTCACCACTGGGGAAGCAGTGCAGTGAGTCCAGAGAGTGCAGTGGCACCACTGGTGATGCAGTTTAGTGAGTCCAGAGAGTGCACTGGCACCACTGGGGATGCAGTGCAGTGAGTCCAGTGAGTGTACTGGCACCACTGGGGATGCAGTTTAGTGAGTCCAGAGAGTGCACTGGCACCACTGGGGATGCACTGCAGTGAGTCCAGAGAGTGCAGTGGCACCACAGGGGATGCACTGCAGTGAGTCCAGAGAGTGCACTGGCACCACTGGGGATGCAGTGCAGTGAGTCCAGAGAGTGCACTGGCACCACTGGGGATGCAGTGCAGTGAGTCCAGAGAGTGCACTGGCACCACTGGGGATGCAGGGCAGTGAGTCCAGAGAGTGCACTGGCACCACTTGGGATGCGGTGCTGGGAGTCCAGAGAGTGCTTTGGCACCAGTGGGGATGCAGTGCAGTTACTCCAGAGACTGCACTGGCACCACCGGGGATGCAGTGCAGTGAGTCCAGAGAGTGCACTGGCACCACTGGGGATGCAGTGCAGTGAGTCCAGAGATTGCACTGGCACCACTGGGGATGCAGTGCTGTGACTCCAGAGAGCGCACTGGCACCACTGGGGATGCAGTGCAGTGAGTCCAGAGAGTGCACTGGCACCACTGGGGATGCACTTCAGTGAGCCCAGAGAGTGCACTGGCACCAGTGGGGATGCACTGCAGTGAGTCCAGAGAGTGCACTGGCACCACTGGGGAAGCAGTGCAGTGAGTCCAGAGAGTGCAGTGGCACCACTGGGGATGCAGTTTAGTGAGTCCAGAGAGTGCACTGGCACCACTGGGGATGCAGTGCAGTGAGTCCAGTGAGTGTACTGGCACCACTGGGGATGCAGTGCAGTGAGTCCAGAGAGTGCACTGGCACCACTGGGGATGCAGTGCAGTGAGTCCAGAGAGTGCACTGGAACCACTGGGGATGCACTGCAGTGAGTCCAGAGAGTGCAGTGGCACCACTGGGGATGCAGTGCAGTGAGTCCAGAGAGTGCTTTGGCACCAGTGGGGATGCACTGCAGTTACTCCAGAGACTGCACTGGCACCACTGGGGATGCAGTGCAGTGACTCCAGAGAGTGCACTGGCACCAGTGGGGATGCACTGCAGTGAGTCCAGAGAGTGCACTGGCACCACTGGGGATGTACTGCAGTGAGTCCAGAGAGTGCACTGTCACCACTGGGGATGCAGTACAGTGAGTCCACAGAGTGCACTGGCACCACTGGGGATGCAGTGCAGTGAGTCCAGAGAGTGCACTGGCACCACTGGGGATGCAGTGCAGTGAATCCAGTGAGTGCACTGGCACCACTGGGGATGCAGTGCAGTGAGTCCAGAGATTGCACTGGCACCACTGGGGATGCAGTGCTGTGACTCCAGAGAGCGCACTGGCACCACTGGAGATGCACTGCAGTGAGTCCAGAGAGTGCACTGGCACCACTGGGGATGCACTGCAGTGAGTCCAGAGAGTGCACTGGCACCACTGGGGATGCACTGCAGTGACTCGAAAGAGTGCACTGGCACCACTGGGGAAGCAGTGCAGTGAGTCCAGAGAGTGCACTGGCACCACTGGGGATGCACTGCAGTGAGTCCAGAGAGTGCACTGGCAATACTGGGGATGCAGTGCAGTGAGTCTAGAGAGTGCACTGGCACCACTGAGAATGCACTTCAGTGAGTCCAGAGGGTGCACTGGCACCACTGGGGATGCACTGCAGTGAGTCCAGAGATTGCACTGGCACCACTGGGGATGCAGTACAGTGAGTCCACACAGTGCACTAGCACCACTGGGGATGCAGTGCAGTGAGTCCAGAGAGTGCACTGGCACCACTGGGGATGCAGTGCAGTGAGTCCAGAGAGTGCACTGGCACCACTGCGGATGCACTGCAGTGAGTCCAGAGAGTGCACTGGCTCCACTGGGGATGCACTGCAGTGAGTCCAGAGAGTGCACTGGCACCACTGGGGATGCACTGCAGTGAGTCCAGAGAGTGTACTGGCACCACTGGGGATGCACTGAAGTGAGTCCAGAGAGTGCACTGGCACCACTGGGGATGCACTGCAGTGAGTCCAGAGAGTGCACTGGCACCACTGGGGATGCACTGCAGTGAGTCCACAGAGTGCACTAGCACTACTGGGGATGCAGTGCAGTGAGTCCAGAGAGTGCGCTGGAACCACTGGGGGTGCAGTGCAGTGAGTCCAGAGAGTGCACTGGCACCACTGGGGATGCAGTGCAGTGAGTCCAGAGAGTGCACTGGCACCACTGGGGATGCACTGCAGTGAGTCCAGTGAGTGCACTGGCACCACTGGGGATGCAGTGCAGTAAGTTCAGAGAGTGCACTGGCACCACTGGGTATGCAGTGCAGTGAATCCAGAGAGTGCAGTGGCACCACTGTGGATGCACTGCAGTGAGTCCAGAGAGTGCACTGGCACCACTGGGGATGCACTGCAGTGAGTCCAGAGATTGCACTGGCACCACTGGGGATGCAGTTCAGTGAGTCCAGAGAGTGCACTGGCACCACTGGGGATGCAGTGCAGTGAGTCCAGAGAGTGCACTGGCACCACTGAGAATGCACTGCAGTGAGTCCAGAGAGCGCACTGGCACCACTGGGGATGCAGTGCAGTGAGTCCAGAGATTGCACTGGCACCACTGGGGATGCAGTGCTGTGACTCCAGAGAGCGCACTGGCACCACTGGTGATGCACAGCAGTGAGTCCAGAGAGTGCACTGGCACCACTGGGGATGCAGTGCAGTGAGTCCAGAGAGTGCAGTGGCACCAATGGGGATGCACTGCAGTGAGTCCAGAGAGTGCACTGGCAGCACTGGGGATGCAGTGCAGTGAGTCCAGAGAGTGCACTGGCACCACTAGGGAAGCAGTTCAGTGAGTCCAGAGAGTGCACTGGCACCACTGGGGATGCAGTGCAGTGAGTCCAGAGAGTGCACTGGCACCACTGAGAATGCAGTGCTGTGACTCCAGAGAGCGCACAGGCACCACTGGGGATGCAGTGCAGTGAGTCCAGAGAGTGCACTGGCACCACTGGGGATGCACTGCAGTGAGTCCAGAGAGTGCACTGGCACCAGTGGGGATGCACTGCAGTCAGTCCAGTGAGTGCACTTCACCACTGGGGAAGCAGTGCAGTGAGTCCAGAGAGTGCAGTGGCACCACTGGTGATGCAGTTTAGTGAGTCCAGAGAGTGCACTGGCACCACTGGGGATGCAGTGCAGTGAGTCCAGTGAGTGTACTGGCACCACTGGGGATGCAGTTTAGTGAGTCCAGAGAGTGCACTGGCACCACTGGGGATGCACTGCAGTGAGTCCAGAGAGTGCAGTGGCACCACAGGGGATGCACTGCAGTGAGTCCAGAGAGTGCACTGGCACCACTGGGGATGCAGTGCAGTGAGTCCAGAGAGTGCACTGGCACCACTGGGGATGCAGTGCAGTGAGTCCAGAGAGTGCACTGGCACCACTGGGGATGCAGGGCAGTGAGTCCAGAGAGTGCACTGGCACCACTTGGGATGCGGTGCTGGGAGTCCAGAGAGTGCTTTGGCACCAGTGGGGATGCAGTGCAGTTACTCCAGAGACTGCACTGGCACCACCGGGGATGCAGTGCAGTGAGTCCAGAGAGTGCACTGGCACCACTGGGGATGCAGTGCAGTGAGTCCAGAGATTGCACTGGCACCACTGGGGATGCAGTGCTGTGACTCCAGAGAGCGCACTGGCACCACTGGGGATGCAGTGCAGTGAGTCCAGAGAGTGCACTGGCACCACTGGGGATGCACTTCAGTGAGCCCAGAGAGTGCACTGGCACCAGTGGGGATGCACTGCAGTGAGTCCAGAGAGTGCACTGGCACCACTGGGGAAGCAGTGCAGTGAGTCCAGAGAGTGCAGTGGCACCACTGGGGATGCAGTTTAGTGAGTCCAGAGAGTGCACTGGCACCACTGGGGATGCAGTGCAGTGAGTCCAGTGAGTGTACTGGCACCACTGGGGATGCAGTGCAGTGAGTCCAGAGAGTGCACTGGCACCACTGGGGATGCAGTGCAGTGAGTCCAGAGAGTGCACTGGCACCACTGGGGATGCACTGCAGTGAGTCCAGAGAGTGCAGTGGCACCACTGGGGATGCAGTGCAGTGAGTCCAGAGAGTGCTTTGGCACCAGTGGGGATGCACTGCAGTTACTCCAGAGACTGCACTGGCACCACTGGGGATGCAGTGCAGTGACTCCAGAGAGTGCACTGGCACCAGTGGGGATGCACTGCAGTGAGTCCAGAGAGTGCACTGGCACCACTGGGGATGTACTGCAGTGAGTCCAGAGAGTGCACTGTCACCACTGGGGATGCAGTACAGTGAGTCCACAGAGTGCACTGGCACCACTGGGGATGCAGTGCAGTGAGTCCAGAGAGTGCACTGGCACCACTGGGGATGCAGTGCAGTGAATCCAGTGAGTGCACTGGCACCACTGGGGATGCAGTGCAGTGAGTCCAGAGATTGCACTGGCACCACTGGGGATGCAGTGCTGTGACTCCAGAGAGCGCACTGGCACCACTGGAGATGCACTGCAGTGAGTCCAGAGAGTGCACTGGCACCACTGGGGATGCACTGCAGTGAGTCCAGAGAGTGCACTGGCACCACTGGGGATGCACTGCAGTGACTCGAAAGAGTGCACTGGCACCACTGGGGAAGCAGTGCAGTGAGTCCAGAGAGTGCACTGGCACCACTGGGGATGCACTGCAGTGAGTCCAGAGAGTGCACTGGCAATACTGGGGATGCAGTGCAGTGAGTCTAGAGAGTGCACTGGCACCACTGAGAATGCACTTCAGTGAGTCCAGAGGGTGCACTGGCACCACTGGGGATGCACTGCAGTGAGTCCAGAGATTGCACTGGCACCACTGGGGATGCAGTACAGTGAGTCCACACAGTGCACTAGCACCACTGGGGATGCAGTGCAGTGAGTCCAGAGAGTGCACTGGCACCACTGGGGATGCAGTGCAGTGAGTCCAGAGAGTGCACTGGCACCACTGCGGATGCACTGCAGTGAGTCCAGAGAGTGCACTGGCTCCACTGGGGATGCACTGCAGTGAGTCCAGAGAGTGCACTGGCACCACTGGGGATGCACTGCAGTGAGTCCAGAGAGTGCACTGGCACCACTGGGGATGCACTGAAGTGAGTCCAGAGAGTGCACTGGCACCACTGGGGATGCACTGCAGTGAGTCCAGAGAGTGCACTGGCACCACTGGGGATGCACTGCAGTGAGTCCACAGAGTGCACTAGCACTACTGGGGATGCAGTGCAGTGAGTCCAGAGAGTGCGCTGGAACCACTGGGGGTGCAGTGCAGTGAGTCCAGAGAGTGCACTGGCACCACTGGGGATGCAGTGCAGTGAGTCCAGAGAGTGCACTGGCACCACTGGGGATGCACTGCAGTGAGTCCAGTGAGTGCACTGGCACCACTGGGGATGCAGTGCAGTAAGTTCAGAGAGTGCACTGGCACCACTGGGTATGCAGTGCAGTGAATCCAGAGAGTGCAGTGGCACCACTGTGGATGCACTGCAGTGAGTCCAGAGAGTGCACTGGCACCACTGGGGATGCACTGCAGTGAGTCCAGAGATTGCACTGGCACCACTGGGGATGCAGTGCAGTGAGTCCAGAGAGTGCACTGGCACCACTGGGGATGCAGTGCAGTGAGTCCAGAGAGTGCACTGGCACCACTGAGAATGCACTGCAGTGAGTCCAGAGAGCGCACTGGCACCACTGGGGATGCAGTGCAGTGAGTCCAGAGATTGCACTGGCACCACTGGGGATGCAGTGCTGTGACTCCAGAGAGCGCACTGGCACCACTGGTGATGCACTGCAGTGAGTCCAGAGAGTGCACTGGCACCACTGGGGATGCAGTGCAGTGAGTCCAGAGAGTGCAGTGGCACCAATGGGGATGCACTGCAGTGACTCGAAAGAGTGCACTGGCACCACTGGGGAAGCAGTGCAGTGAGTCCAGAGAGTGCACTGGCACCACTGGGGATGCACTGCAGTGAGTCCAGAGAGTGCACTGGCAATACTGGGGATGCAGTGCAGTGAGTCCAGAGAGTGCACTGGCACCACTGAGAATGCACTTCAGTGAGTCCAGAGAGTGCACTGGCACCACTGGGGATGCAGTACAGTGAGTCCACACAGTGCACTAGCACCACTGGGGATGCAGTGCAGTGAGTCCAGAGAGTGCACTGGCACCACTGGGGATGCACTGCAGTCAGTCCAGTGAGTGCACTGGCACCACTGGGGAAGCAGTGCAGTGAGTCCAGAGAGTGCAGTGGCACCACTGGTGATGCAGTTTAGTGAGTCCAGAGAGTGCACTGGCACCACTGGGGATGCAGTGCAGTGAGTCCAGTGAGTGTACTGGCACCACTGGGGATGCACTGCAGTGAGTCCAGAGAGTGCACTGGCACCACTGGGGATGCACTGCAGTGAGTCCAGAGAGTGCAGTGGCACCACTGGGGATGCACTGCAGTGAGTCCAGAGAGTGCACTGGCACCACTGGGGATGCAGTGCAGTGAGTCCAGAGAGTGCACTGGCACCACTGGGGATGCACTGCAGTGAGTCCAGAGAGTGCACTGGCACCACTGGGGATGCAGTGCAGTGAGTCCAGAGAGTGCACTGGCACCACTGGGGATGCGGTGCTGGGAGTCCAGAGAGTGCTTTGGCACAAGGGGGATGCAGTGCAGTTACTCCAGAGAGTGCACTGGCACCACCGGGGATGCAGTGCAGTGAGTCCAGAGAGTGCACTGGCACCACTGGGGATGCAGTGCAGTGAGTCGAGAGATTGCACTGGCACCACTGGGGATGCAGTGCTGTGACTCCAGAGAGCGCACTGGCACCACTGGGGATGCAGTGCAGTGAGTCCAGAGAGTGCACTGGCACCACTGAGAATGCACTTCAATGAGTCCAGAGAGTGCACTGGCACCACTGGGGATGCACTGCAGTGAGTCCAGAGAGTGCAGTGGCACCACTGGGGATGCACTGCAGTGAGTCCAGAGAGTGCTTTGGCACCAGTGGGGATGCACTGCAGTTACTCCAGAGACTGCACTGGCACCACTGGGGATGCAGTGCAGTGAGTCCAGAGAGTGCACTGGCACCACTGGGGATGCAGTGCAGTGACTCCAGAGAGTGCACTGGCACCACTGGGGATGCACTGCAGTGAGTCCAGAGAGTGCACTGTCACCACTGGGGATGCAGTACAGTGAGTCCACAGAGTGCACTGGCACCACTGGGGATGCAGTGCAGTGAGTCCAGAGAGTGCACTGGCACTACTGGGGATGCAGTGCAGTGAATCCAGTGAGTGCACTGGCACCACTGGGGATGCAGTGCAGTGAGTCCAGAGAGTGCACTGGCACCACTGGGGATGCAGTGCAGTGAGTCCAGAGAGTGCACTGGCACCACTGGGGATGCACAGCAGTGAGTCCAGAGAGTGAACTGTCACTACTGGGGATGCAGTGCAGTGAGTCCAGAGAGTGCACTGGCACCACTGGGGATGCAGTGCAGTGAGTCCTGAGAGTGCACTGGCACCACTGGGGATGCAGTACAGTGAGTCCAGAGAGTGCACTGGCACCACTGGGGATGCACTGCAGTGAGTCCAGAGAGTGTACTGGCACCACTGGGGATGCACTGAAGTGAGTCCAGAGAGTGCACTGGCACCACTGAGAATGCACTTCAGTGAGTCCAGAGAGTGCACTGGCACCACTGGGGATGCACTGCAGTGAGTCCAGAGAGTGCACTAGCACCACTGGGGATGCAGTGCAGTGAGTCCAGAGAGTGCGCTGGAACCACTGGGGATGCAGTGCAGTGAGTCCAGAGAGTGCACTGGCAGCACTGGGGATGCAGTGCAGTGAGTCCAGAGAGTGCACTGGCACCAGTGGGGATGCACTGCAGTGAGTCCAGTGAGTGTACTGGCACCACTGGGGATGCAGTGCAGTGAGTCCAGAGAGTGCACTGGCACCACTGGGGAAGCAGTGCAGTGAGTCCAGAGAGTGCAGTGGCACCACTAGGGATGCAGTGCAGTGAGTCCAGAGAGTGCGCTGGCAGCACTGGGGATGCAGTGCAGTGAGTCCAGAGAGTGCACTGGCACCACTGGGGATGCAGTTCAGTGAGTCCAGAGAGTGCACTGGCACCACTGGGGATGCAGTGCAGTGAGTCCAGAGAGTGCACTGGCACCACTGAGAATGCAATTCAGTGAGTCCAGAGAGTGCACTGGCACCACTGGGGATGCAGTGCAGTGAGTCCAGAGAGTGCACTGGCACCACTGGGGATGCACTGCAGTGAGCCCAGAGAGTGCACTGGCACCAGTGGGGATGCACTGCAGTGAGTCTAGTGAGTGCACTGGCACCACTGGGGAAGCAGTGCAGTGAGTCCAGAGAGTGCAGAGGCACCACTGGTGATGCAGTTTAGTGAGTCCAGAGAGTGCACTGGCACCACTGGGGATGCAGTGCAGTGAGTCCAGTGAGTGTACTGGCACCACTGGGGATGCACTGCAGTGAGTCCAGAGAGTGCACTGGCACCACTGAAAATGAACTTCAGTGAGTCCAGAGAGTGCACTGGCACCACTGGGGATGCACTTCAGTGAGTCCAGAGAGTGCACTGGCACCACTGGGGATGCAGTGCTGTGACTCCAGAGAGTGCACTGGCACCACTGGGGATGCAGTGTAGTGAGTCCAGAGAGTGCACTGGCACCACTGGGGATGCGGTGCAGTGAGTCCAGAGAGTGCACTGGCACCACTGGGGAAGCAGTGCAGTTACTCCAGAGACTGCACTGGCACCACTGGGGATGCAGTGCAGTGAGTCCAGAGAGTGCACTGGCACCACTGGGCATGCACTGCAGTGAGTCCAGAGAGTGCACTGTCACCACTGGGGATGCACTGCAGTGAGTCCAGAGAGTGCACTGTCACCACTGGGGATGCAGTGCAGTGAGTCCACAGAGTGCACTGGCACCACTGGGGATGCAGTGCAGTGAGTCCAGAGAGTGCACTGGCACCACTGGGGATGCACTGCAGTGAATCCAGTGAGTGCACTGGCACCACTGGGGATACAGTGCAGTGAGTCCAGAGAGTGCACTGGCACCACTGGGGATGCAGTGCAGTGAGTCCAGAGAGTGCACTGGCACCACAGATGATGCAGTACAGTGAGTCCAGTGAGTGCACTGGCACCACTGGGTATGTAGTGCAGTGACTCGAGAGAGTGCACTTGCACCACTGGGGATGCAGTGCAGTGAGTCCAGAGAGTGCACTGGCACCACTGGGGATGCACTGCAGTGAGTCCAGAGAGTGCACTGGCACCACTGGGGATGCAGTGCAGTGAGTCCAGAGAGTGCACTGGCACCACTGGGGATGCACTGCAGTGAGTCCAGAGATTGCACTGGCACCACTGTGGATGCAGTGCAGTGAGTCCAGAGACTTCACTGGCACCACTGGGAATGCAGAGAAGTGAGTGCAGAGAGTGCACTGGCACCACTGGGGATGCAGTGCAGTGAGTCCAGAGAGTGCACTGGCACCACTGGGGATGCACTGCAGTGAGTCCAGAGAGTGCACTGGCACCACCGAGAATGAACTTCAGTGAGTCCAGAGAGTGCACTGGCACCACTGGGGATGCACTTCAGTGAGTCCAGAGAGTGCACTGGCACCACTGGGGATGCAGTGCTGTGACTCCAGAGAGTGCACTGGCACCACTGGGGATGCAGTGTAGTGAGTCCAGAGAGTGCACTGGCACCACTGGGGATGCGGTGCAGTGAGTCCAGAGAGTGCACTGGCACCACTGGGGAAGCAGTGCAGTTACTCCAGAGACTGCACTGGCACCACTGGGGATGCAGTGCAGTGAGTCCAGAGAGTGCACTGGCACCACTGGGCATGCAGTGCAGTGAGTCCAGAGAGTGCACTGTCACCACTGGGGATGCACTGCAGTGAGTCCAGAGAGTGCACTGTCACCACTGGGGATGCAGTGCAGTGAGTCCACAGAGTGCACTGGCACCACTGGGGATGCAGTGCAGTGAGTCCAGAGAGTGCACTGGCACCACAGATGATGCAGTACAGTGAGTCCAGTGAGTGCACTGGCACCACTGGGTATGTAGTGCAGTGACTCGAGAGAGTGCACTTGCACCACTGGGGATGCAGTGCAGTGAGTCCAGAGAGTGCACTGGCACCACTGGGGATGCACTGCAGTGAGTCCAGAGAGTGCACTGGCACCACTGGGGATGCAGTGCAGTGAGTCCAGAGAGTGCACTGGCACCACTGGGGATGCACTGCAGTGAGTCCAGAGATTGCACTGGCACCACTGTGGATGCAGTGCAGTGAGTCCAGAGACTTCACTGGCACCACTGGGAATGCAGAGAAGTGAGTGCAGAGAGTGCACTGGCACCACTGGGGATGCAGTGCAGTGAGTCCAGAGAGTGCACTGGCACCACTGGGGATGCAGTGCAGTGAGTCCAGAGAGTGCACTGGCACCACTGGAGATGCAGTACAGTGAGTCCAGTGAATGCACTGGAACCACTGGGGATGCAGTGCAGTGAGTCCAGAGAGTGCACTGGCACCACTGGTGATGCAGTACAGTGAGTCCAGTGAGTGCACTGGCACCACTGGGGATGCAGTGCAGTGAGTCCAGAGAGTGCACTGGCGCCACTGGGGATGCAGTGCAGTGAGTCCAGAGAGTGCACTGGCGCCACTGGGTATGCACTGCAGGGAGTCCAGAGAGTGCACTGGCACCACTGGGGATGCACTGCAGTGAGTCTTGAGAGTGCACTGGCACCACTGGGGATGCAGTACAGTGAGTCCAGAGAGTGCACTGGCACCACTGGGGATGCACTGCAGTGAGTCCAGAGATTGCACTGGCACCACTGGGGATGCACTACAGTGAGTCCAGAGATTGCACTGGCACCACTGGGGATGCACTGCAGTGAGTCCAGAGAGTGCACTGGCACCACTGGGGATGCACTGCAGTGAGTCCAGAGAGTGCACTGGCACCACTGGGGATGCACTTCAGTGAGTCCAGAGAGTGCACTGGCACCACTGGTGATGCAGTCCAGTGAGTCCAGAGATTGCACTGACACCACTGGGGATGCGGTGCAGTGAGTCCAGAGAGTGCTCTGGCACCACTGGGGATGCAGTGCAGTGAGTCCAGAGAGTGCACTGGCACCACTGGGGATGCAGTGCAGTGAGTCCAGAGAGTGCACTGGCGCCACTGGGTATGCACTGCAGGGAGTCCAGAGAGTGCACTGGCACCACTGGGGATGCACTGCAGTGAGTCTTGAGAGTGCACTGGCACCACTGGGGATGCAGTACAGTGAGTCCAGAGATTGCACTGACACCACTGGGGATGCGGTGCAGTGAGTCCAGAGAGTGCTCTGGCACCACTGGGGATGCAGTGCAGTGAGTCCAGAGACTGCACTGGCACCACTGGGGATGCACTGCAGTGAGTCCAGAGAGTGCACTGGCACCACTGGGGATGCACTGCAGTGAGTCCAGAGAGTGCACTGGCACCACTGGTGATGCAGTCCAGTGAGTCCAGTGAATGCACTGGCACCACTGGGGATGCTGTGCAGTGAGTGCAGAGAGTGCACTGGCACCACCTGTGATGCAGTACAGTGTGTCCAGTGAGTGCTCTGGCACCACTGGGGATGCAGTGCTGTGACTCCGGAGAGCGCACTGGCACCACTGGGGATGTAGTGTAGTCAGTCCAGTGAGTGCACTGGCACCACTGGGGATGCAGTGCAGTGAGTGCAGAGAGTGCAATGGCACCAATGGGGATGCAGTGCAGTGAGTGCAGAGAGTGCACTTGCACCACTGGGGATGGGTTTCAAGCCAACTGCATTAACCGCTCATGCTTCTTTCTTATGAGACGTTAGTAAACCAATTACATAGCCTTGTCAAGACTAAATCACAGGTAAAAATCCTGTACATCTCATGTGGCCAACCACTCCCAACTAGGATTCCAAGAACCAGGAGGTTCGGTGAAAATAGGGCTAGTGCTATTAGAGGGGTGATTATTAGGGTAAGCCCTAAGCTGTCTTTAATGGAGAAGTATGGGTGGAATGGGATTTTGTCGCAGTCTGATACGATTCCTAGTGGGTTATTTGAGCCTGATTCGTGTAGGAAGGTTAGGTGGACTAGGGTGATTCCTGCAATTAGGAAGGGCAGTAGGAAGTGGATGGCGAAGAATCGGGTTAAGGTTGGATTGTCTACTGAGAATCCTCCTCAGGCTCATTCTACTAGAGTTTGCCCAATGTACGGGATGGCTGAGAATAGGTTGGTGATTACGGTGGCCCCTCAGAATGACATTTGTCCTCATGGTAGGACATACCCTACGAAGGCAGTTGCTATTAGGGTGAGTAGGAGGATTACTCCTGTGTTTCAGGTTTCTTTGTATAGGTAGGAGCCGTAGTAGAGGCCTCGTCCGATGTGTAAGTAGATGCAGATAAAGAAGAGCGAAGCACCGTTGGCGTGGAGGTTGCGGATGAGCCATCCGTACTGGACGTCTCGGCATGTGTGAGCTACTGAGGAGAAGGCGAGTGAAGTGTCTGCGGTGTAGTGTATGGCTAGTAGCAGGCCTGTTAGGATTTGTGTGGCTAAGCAGATGGCTAGAAGGGAGCCGAAGTTTCATCAGGCAGAGATGTTGGAGGGGGCGGGTAGGTCGATTAGGGAGTTGTTGATTATTTTTAGTAGGGGATGGGATTTGCGGATGTTAGGGGCCATTAGTGAGTCTGTGTGTTATTAGGATTATTACCAGGATGGAGAGGGCGAAGGATCCTAGGTAGGCCTTAATTAGCCCTGTGTGTATTGAGGTTGCGGCTTTGCTTGCGGCTACTTGTAGTTCAGCAAGGCCCTCTGGCCCTATTTTTTTGAGTCAGGAGAGGTCGATCAAGTGTAGGGCAATGTTTTGTCCCTTTTCTAGTAGGTTTTTGGAGAAGAATCGGTGTACTAGGGGGTTGAAGTACCCTAATGCAGAGGAGAAGTTTATGAGGGGGTTTGGTTTGGGGTGAGTGAGGGTGTGTGTTATGTTCGATAGTTCTAGGGCTAGGATGATTCCTAGGATTGTTATGAGGATGGCAGCGGTTTTGGTGATAAGGGGTATGGTTATTGGGGGGGTTTTGGTTGGTGTGATGAAAGAGGTAATGATTATTCCTGCTGTAATGCTGCCTAGGGCGAGTCGGGTTAGGGGGGCGGTGATTAGTGGGTTGTTTTCGTTTATTGATACTATTGGGGGGATTCGGGTTTGTCCAGCTTGGACTAGGATGGTTATGCGGATGCTGTAGGTTGCGGTGAATGCTGTGGCTATAAGGGTTAGGAGTAGGGCTCAAGTATTTAGGTATGATGTGTTTAAGCTTTCGATGATGAGGTCTTTTGAGTAGAATCCGGCTAGGAATGGGGTTCCTATCAGCGCCAGGTTTCCGATGGTTAGGCAGGAAGTAGTGACTGGGAGTATTTTCTGTAGGCCTCCTATCTTTCGGATATCTTGTTCTCCGTTTAGGTTGTGGATGATAGACCCTGAGCATAGGAATAGTATGGCTTTAAAGAAGGCATGGGTTGAGATGTGTAGGAAGGCTAGTTGTGGGAGGTTTAGTCCGATAGTGACTATTATTAGTCCTAGTTGGCTGGATGTTGAGAAAGCAATGATTTTTTTGATGTCATTTTGGGTTAGGGCGCATGTGGCAGCGAATAGGGTTGATAGAGCACCTAGGCATAGGCAGGCAGTTAGGGCTGTCTGGTTGGTGGCTAGCAGGGGGTGCATGCGGATGAGCAGGAAGATTCCGGCTACTACTATGGTACTGGAGTGCAGTAGGGCTGATACTGGGGTGGGGCCTTCTATTGCTGCGGGCAGTCATGGGTGGAGTCCAAATTGGGCGGATTTTCCTGCGGCTGCGAGGATTAATCCTATGAGGGGGAGGATTGGGGTTTGGTGGGGGTGTACGGCTTGTTGGATCTCTCAGGTGTTGAATGTTGAAGCTAGTCATGCTATGCTCAGGATCAGTCCGATGTCTCCGATTCGGTTGTAGATTACGGCTCGTAGGGCGGCGGTGTTGGCATCTGCTCGGCCTTGTCATCAGCCGATGAGAAGGAAGGACATGATTCGTACTCCTTCCCAGCCTACGAATAGGAGGAATATGTTGTTTGCGGTTGTTAGGAGGAGTATGGCGACTAGGAATGTCAGTAGGTAGGTGAAAAATTTTGTTACGTATGGCTCTGAGGCCATGTATCATATGGCGAATTGTAGGATTGATCATGTTACAAATAGGGCGATTGGAAGAAATGTTATTGAGTATTGGTCTATTTTTAGGCTCAGGGGGATTTTAAAGTTTATAATGAATTTTCACTCCCAGTGGCAGGTGACAGATTCTACTCCCGAGTAGATGAATGCGGTTGTAGGGGCTAGGCTAATTAGGAATGCGGTTTTAACAGCGCGGGTGGTGGCTTGTGGGGTGTTTTTAAAGTTTTTAAATAGAAATGGCAGGATGATTGGGGTTAGGAGGATTGTCAGCGTGAGTAGTGTGAGGGAGTTGATTAGTAGTGTGGGGTTCACTCCTTTTACTTGGATTTGCACCAAGATGGGTGGTTCCTAAGACCAGTGGATTGCTGTTATCCTTTAAAAGTAAGGGGGCTGAGGTTTTAGGCTCAGATGTAAGAGTTAGCAGCTCTTGTCGGTTAAACCCTCCCCTCGGCAGGTAAGAAGGTTTGAACTTCTATTCTTAGAATCACAGTCTAATGTTTGGTTTAAACTATACTTGCATGAGGGGATTCCGGAGATCAGTTCGGGTTTGAGGATTAGGAGGAATATTGGGATAATGTGGAGTGTTATGAGCAGGTGTTCTCGCGTGGTTGAGTTTTGCATAGATGTGATGTGGGAGGGGATTGAGCCTTGTTGGGTCATTAGTAGTATGAATAAGGTGTAGGAGGCGGTTAGTAGGGTTGCGATTCCTGTTAGGATGATCGTGAAGGCAGATCAGTTGAATAAGGTGATTATAATGGTTAGCTCTGCTATGAGGTTTGTTGTTGGGGGTAAGGCTATGTTTGTTAGATTGGCCAGCAATCATCAGGTAGCTATGAGTGGTAGGAGAGGTTGTAGGCCTCGTGTGAGTAGTAGAATTCGGCTGTGCGTACGTTCATAGTTTGTGTTGGCTAGGCAGAATAGTATGGAGGAAGTTAGTCCATGGGAAATTATTAGGATCATTGCCCCTGAGAATGATCAGTGGGTTTGGATTATTCCTGCGGCGATAACTAGGCCTATGTGGCTAACGGATGAATAAGCGATTAGTGATTTTAGGTCTGTCTGTCGTAGGCAGATTGAGCTAGTCATTAGGGCGCCTCATAGGGCCAGGGTTAGGAAGGGGTAGTGCAGGAGGTTGGACAGTGGGCCCATAAATAGAGTGACTCGTATAATTCCGTATCCTCCTAGCTTTAGTAGTAGGGCGGCGAGGAGTATTGAGCCTGCGATGGGTGCTTCTACGTGGGCTTTTGGCAGTCAGAGGTGTAGGCCGTATAGTGGGGCTTTTACTATGAATGCTATGAGCAGTGCTAGACCTGATAGTATTCCTGTCCATGAGGTGGATAGGGTTGGGTGGGTTAGTTGTAGGGTTGGCAGGTGCAGGGTGCCAATTTTCACGTATAGGTGTATGATTGTGATTAGCAGGGGTAGAGAGCTTACTAGCGTGTAGAATAGCAGGTAGATGCCAGCGCTTAGGCGTTCTGGTTGGTTCCCCCATCGGGTGATTAAGATTAGGGTGGGAATGAGGGTTGCTTCAAATGAGATGTAAAATAGTGCTAGTTCTGTGGTGGAAAAGGCTAGTAGGATGAATGGCTGGACTGCGACTAAGGTTGAGATAAAGATTCGTTTGCGTTGTAGGGGTTCTTGTTGCAGGTGGTTTTGGCTTGCTATGATTATGAGTGGGAGTAGTCAGCAGGATAGTACTAGGAGGGGGGATGAGATTTGGTCAATTCCTGTTCAGTTGGATAAAAATTTGTAGGGGTAGTAGGTTGGGATTAATCGCTGTAGGCTTAGGGCAGCGATTAGGAGGCTGTATAAGGTGGTGTTAGTCCATAGAAATTTTGGTGGAGACAGCAGGGCTGTTGGAAGAAGTATGATTGTGGGTAGGATGATTTTTAGCATTGCAGGAGGTTTAGGTTGTGTAGATGGTCGGAGCCATGTGTGCGGGTGGAGGCTACTAGGATGGCCAGGCCTGTGCCCGCCTCACACGCTGAGAAGGTTAGCATGAGAATTGGTACCATGGTGAATGAGGAGACTTGGTTTTCGATGGATCATATTGATAGGCCTACGAATATCGATAATATTATGCTTTCAAGGCGTAGTAGGGCGGATACTAGGTGGGTTCGGTGGAAGGCTAGTCCTAGTCCGCTGAAAATGAAGGCTGAGTAGAAGCTTAAATGTAGGGGCGACATAAAAAAGTTACAGGGTTGGCTGTAATCTGCTGGGTCGAAACCAGCTATCTTTTTGGTTAGACTAACTTTCTGTTATTCTGCTCATTCTAGGCCCCCTTGAATTCACTCGTAGGCCAGTCCGAGTGTTAGGAGAAGGAGGATCACTACAGTTCAGGTGAGGGTCATTAGGAGGGATTGGAGTTGGACGGCTCATGGCAGGGGGAGTAGGAGGGCGATTTCTAGGTCGAATAGGACGAACAGGATGGCTACTGAGGAAGAATCGGACTGAGAATGGTAATCGAGCAGATCCAAGTGGGTCGAATCCACATTCGTACGGTGAGAGTTTCTCTGAGTCGGGGTTTATTTGGGCGAGTCAGAAGTTTAATGCGGTTAGGGCGGCGCTTAGGATTGATGATAGGGCGAATATGAACATGAGTGCGTTCATTGCTCTCCTCTGGGTTTATACCAGATTCTAGAGATTGGAAGTCAATTGTAATTAATATACTAGAAGAGCAAGATCCTCATCAGTAGATGGTTATGTAGAGGAATAGTCAGATGACGTCTACGAAGTGTCAGTATCAGGCTGCTGCCTCGAATCCGAAGTGGTGGTCTGATGTAAAGTGGAACTTGATCAGTCGGAAGAGGCAGACGGTCAGGAAGGAGGATCCGATGATTACGTGGAGTCCGTGGAATCCAGTGGCAACGAAGAAGGTAGATCCGTAGACGCTATCGGCGATTGAGAATGGGGCTTCGTGGTATTCTATTGCTTGTAGGGCTGTGAAGTAGAATCCCAGGAGGATCGTTAGGGTTAGGGCGTGGATGGCGTGTTTTCGGTTTCCTTCTGTGATGCTGTGATGGGCTCACGTTACGGTAACGCCTGAGGCTAGTAGGATGGCTGTGTTTAGTAGGGGGACTTCTATCGGGTTGAGTGGTTTAATTCCTGTTGGGGGTCATTGGCCTCCTAGTTCTGGGGTTGGGGCCAGGCTCGAGTGGAAGAACGCTCAGAAGAACCCTAAGAAGAAGAATGCTTCGGATGTGATGAAAAGGATTATGCCGTATCGTAGGCCTTTTTGGACTGTGGGAGTGTGATGGCCTTGGAAGGTGCTTTCTTGTACAATGTCTCGTCATCATTGGAGTATTACTAGGAGTATTGAGATGAGGCCTAGGGTTAGTAGTATGGATGAGTTGTAGTGGAATCACATGATTAATCCTGAGGTTGTGAGTAGGGCGGCGGCTGCCCCGAAGATTGGTCAAGGGCTTGGGTCAACTATGTGGTATGAGTGTGCTTGGTGTGCCATTAGATGTTTTCTTGTAAGTATAGGCTTAGAAGGAGCACGAAGACGTAGGCCTGGATTATGGCTACTGCTACTTCTAGGATGGTTAGGAGTAGTAGGATGATTATTGTTAGGATGGATACTGCAGGAAGGGTGGGTATTAATGCAATGGAGGCTGTAGAGATGAGTTGGATGAGTAAGT
Organism: Anser brachyrhynchus; assembly: GCF_964034855.1. Taxonomy (NCBI): domain Eukaryota; kingdom Metazoa; phylum Chordata; class Aves; order Anseriformes; family Anatidae; genus Anser; species Anser brachyrhynchus. The sequence continues at coordinate 170,496 of NW_027663574.1, read as the reverse complement.
GTCCTGCTGTAAGGTTGGCTGTAAGGCGGACTCCGAGGGCTAGGGGGCGGATTAGTAGGCTGGTTGTTTCGATCAGGATTAGTGCGGGGATTAGGGGTGTAGGGGTACCTTCGGGTAATAGGTGGGCTAAAGAGGCTGATGGTTGGTTTCGTAGGCCTGTTAGTAGTGTGGCGAGCCATAGTGGGAAGGCTAGGGCTATGTTCATAGATAGTTGGGTGGTTGGGGTGAATGTATATGGAAGGAGGCCTAGAAGGTTGATTGTAAGAAGTATGATTATTAGGGATGTAAATATTATGGCTCATTTGTGGCCATTTTTGTTGAGTGGGACTATTAGTTGTTTTGTGATTAGGTGAAGGAGTCATGTTTGGATAGTAGAAAGGCGGTTGTTGATTCATCGGTTGTTTGGGGACGGGAATAGTAGGGCTGGGAAGAGTAGGGATAGTAGGATTAAGGGGATGCCGAATAGATTGGGGCTGGAAAATTGGTCAAAGAAGCTTAGGTTCATGGTCAGGATCATGGTGTGGGTTTGGTAGTGAGGGAGGTCTTATTTGATGGGGGGTTGGTTGTGGTGAAGGCTAGTAGTTTTGGTTGGATGAGGAGTGCTAGGGTTAATCAGGTTATAATTATGATTGAAAATCATGGTGCGGGGTTAAGCTGTGGCATATCATTAAGGAGGGGGAAGTCCCTCTTTGGCTAGCTTAAAAGGCTAGTGCTGTTGCATAGCTTCTTAATGATTAGGATGATGATAGAAGGGACGATCAGGCCTCGAAATGTGGGAGTGGGGTTGATTCTACTACAATGGGTATGTAGCTGTGATTAGCCCCGCAAATTTCTGAGCATTGTCCGTAAAAAATCCCAGGCCGGGTGGTAATGAATGAAGTTTGGTTTAGTCGGCCTGGGATTGCGTCTGTTTTAACTCCGAGCGTTGGGACTGCTCAGGAGTGGAGTACGTCTCCTGCAGTAATGATCACGCGGATGGGGGATTCTATTGGGATAACTACGCGGTGGTCAACTTCTAGCAGTCGGAAGTGGCCGTTGGGTAAGTCTGGGGTGGGCACTATGTAGGAGTCGAATGATAGGTCTTTGAAGTCTGTGTATTCGTAGCTTCAGTATCATTGGTGGCCGATGGCTTTTAGGGTGAGGTCTGGTTCGTCGATTTCGTCCATTATGTAGAGGATTTGTAGGGATGGGAGGGCGAGGAGTACCAGGACGATAGCAGGTAGGATTGTCCAGATCAGCTCTACTTCTTGGGCGTCTACAGCATTGGACGAGAGTTTTTCTGTTAGTATGTGGGCTAAAAGGTAGAGAACTAGGCTGCAGATAGCTAGGGCAACGATTAGGGCGTGGTCGTGGAATTCAACGAGTTCTTCTATGATGGGTGATGAGGCGTCTTGGAATCCTAGTTGGGAGTGGTTGGCCACATGAGATGTACAGGATTTTTACCTGTGATTTAGTCTTGACAAGGCTATGTAATTGGTTTACTAACGTCTCATAAGAAAGAAGCATGAGCGGTTAATGCAGTTGGCTTGAAACCAGCATGTGAGGGTTCGATTCCTTCCTTTCTTGTACTTGGACGAAGGCCGGTTCCTCGAAAGTATGGTATGGGGGAGGGCAGCCGTGGATTCATTCAACGTTTGTGGTAGTTAGTTCTGGTTGTAGGACTTTTCGTTTGGCCGAAAAGGTTTCTCAGATGATGAATATTAGTATGATTACGGCTACTATTGAGATTAGGGAGCCGATGGAGGAAATGGTGTTTCATAGTGTGTAGGCGTCGGGATAGTCCGAGTATCGTCGGGGTATTCCTGCTAGGCCTAGGAAGTGCTGGGGGAAGAACGTTAGGTTTACTCCTGTAAATATTACCCCGAAGTGGGCTTTTGCTCATGTTTGGTGTAGGGTAAACCCAGTGAGTAGTGGGAATCAGTGAGTAAATCCTGCTAGAATGGCAAAGACGGCGCCTATGGATAGGACGTAGTGGAAGTGGGCAACTACGTAGTACGTGTCGTGCAGGGCGATGTCTAGGGAAGAGTTTGCAAGAACGATTCCTGTTAATCCTCCGATGGTAAATAGGAAGATAAATCCTAGAGCTCATAGTATTGGGGGGGTCTCATTTGATTGTTCCTCCGTGCAGGGTGGCTAGTCAGCTAAATACTTTGATTCCGGTAGGGATGGCAATGATTATAGTGGCTGATGTAAAGTAGGCTCGGGTATCAACGTCTATTCCTACTGTAAACATGTGGTGAGCTCAGACGATGAATCCTAGGAAGCCGATGGATAGTATGGCTCAGACTATTCCCATGTAGCCGAAGGGCTCCTTTTTGCCTGAGTAGTACGTGACTACGTGTGAGATGATTCCGAACCCCGGTAGGATCAGAATATAGACTTCTGGGTGTCCGAAGAATCAGAATAGGTGTTGGTACAGGATTGGGTCTCCTCCTCCAGCGGGGTCGAAGAATGTGGTGTTTAGGTTTCGATCAGTTAGTAATATTGTAATACCAGCGGCGAGTACGGGGAGTGATAGAAGGAGTAGGATGGCGGTAATTAGTACGGATCAGACAAATAGTGGGGTTTGGTATTGTGAGAGTGCGGGGGGTTTTATGTTGATGGCTGTGGTGATAAAGTTGATGGCCCCAAGGATGGAGGAGATACCGGCTAAGTGGAGTGAGAAGATAGCCAGGTCTACTGAAGCTCCGGCGTGGGCAAGGTCACCTGCTAGGGGAGGGTAGACAGTTCAGCCTGTGCCGGCGCCAGCTTCTACAGTGGATGAGGCTAGTAGTAGGAGGAATGATGGGGGGAGGAGTCAAAAGCTTATGTTGTTTATTCGCGGGAATGCTATGTCGGGGGCACCGATTATGAGGGGGACTAATCAGTTGCCGAATCCTCTGATCATGATGGGTATGACTATAAAGAAGCTTATTACAAAGGCGTGAGCGGTAACGATTACATTGTAAATTTGGTCGTCGCCTAGGAGAGTTCCTGGTTGTCCTAGTTCTGCGCGGATTAATAGGCTGAGTGCGGTGCCGACTATTCCTGCTCATGCCCCGAAGATGAGGTACAGGGTGCCAATATCCTTATGGTTAGTGGAAAATAGTCATCGGTTGATGAAGGTGACGGGTAAGATGGCTGAGTGTTGAAGCGTTAGGCTGTAGTCCTTTTTACAGAGGTTTAATTCCTCTTCTTATCGGCTCTGTAGTGAAATTCATGTTGAGTTGCAAGCTCATCGATGCGCACTAGGGTGCGTCAGGGTCTTTGTAGGCAGAAGCCAATTGGTTTAGGCATTTAGCTGTTAACTAGAGTTTTGTGGGATCGAAGCCCATCTGTCTAGGGAGGCTTTAGCTTAATTAAAGCGTCTGACTTGCATTCAGAAGATACAGGTTAATATTCTGTAAGTCTTAATGTGCAGAAACTAAGAGGGTTTAACTCTTATTTAAGGCTTTGAAGGCCTTCGGTTTGGGGTGTTATCCTAAGTTTCTAGACAATGGCATGTATTATTGGGGACAGGGGAAGTAAGAGGGTTGATAGTGAGGCAAGGACCGCAGTAGGTGTGCTTGGGGCTTTGCTAGTGTATCATTGTTTTATGTGGTTAGAGGAGTTGGGGGGAAGGGTAATTGTTGAGTGGTATGCGAGGCGTAGGTAGAAGAAGAGGCTGAGCAGTGATAGCATGGCAATTGCCATGGCTGCTGGTGTTATTTCCTGTTTAGTTAGTTCTTGGATGATAAGTCACTTTGGTATAAAGCCTGTTAATGGGGGGAGGCCTGCTAGGGATAAAAGTACTAGTATTAGGGTGGCGTTTAGCACTGGGGTTTTTGTTCATGAGGTTGTGATCATGGATAGGTTAAGGGCTTTGATTTTGTTAAGGGCTAGGAATACGGCTGATGTTATGATTGTGTATAGGTAGAAGGTAAGTAAGGCCAATTTGGGGCTGTAAACTAGGATGATGGCGATTCAGCCTAAGTGGGAGATGGACGAGAAGGCTAGGATTTTGCGTGTTTGTGTTTGGTTCAGTCCTATTCAGCCTCCTAGTGCTGTTGAGGCTAGGGCCATGGCGGTGAGTAGAGCTGGGTCGAGGGATTTGGATGTTAGTAGGAGCAGGGTTAGTGGGGGGAATTTTATGAGGGTCGAGAGTAGCAGGGCTGTTATTAGTGGCGATCCTTGTAGTACTTCTGGGAATCAGAAGTGAAATGGCACTAGGCCCAGTTTAATAGCGATTGCTGCTGTCAGTAGTAGACAGGAGGTTGGGTGGTTTATTTGTGTGATGTCTCATTGGCCAGTGACTCAGGCATTGGTTATGCTAGAGAATAGGACCAGGGCGGAAGCAGCTGCTTGGGTTAGGAAGTATTTCGTTGCGGCTTCTACTGCTCGTGGGTGGTGGGATTTGGCAATTAGGGGAATGATGGCTAGTGTGTTGATCTCCAGTCCTGTCCAGGCCAGAACTCAGTGGTTGCTGGAAATTGTGATTGTGGTGCCCAAGATGAGGCTGAAGGTTATGATTGGGGTCGCGTAAGGGTTCATTAGTAGAGGAGGGGGTTAAACCATCATTTTCGGGGTATGGGCCCGATAGCTTGATTAGCTGACTCTACTAGAAAATAATATAAGGGAAGTATGGAGAATTTTGATTTCTCTTGTGTGGGTTCAATTCCTACTTTTCTAAGGTCAACAGGAAATGAGAGGGCTGTTATACCTCTATGTTCACTTTATCATAGTGACCCTTTGTAGTTCAGGCACATTTCCTTATGTAAGGAGGTAGGCCTGCATAGCAGATAGGTATGCTGATGTGTCAGAGGCACAGAGCTAGTGTGAGGGGTAGGAAGTTTTTTCATAGTAGGTGCATTAGTTGGTCATATCGGAATCGTGGGTATGAAGCTCGGACCCATAAGAAACCAGAAGATAGTAGGAGGACTTTTGTGGCTAGGATGACGGGGAATAGTTCTGTGGGTGGCCCTAGGGCGCTTGGGTTTAGGAATATGATGGCTGTAAGTGTATTTATTAGCATAATGTTCGCATATTCAGCTAGGAAGAATAAGGCGAAGGGTCCTGCGGCGTATTCAACGTTAAACCCTGAGACTAGCTCAGATTCACCCTCTGTGAGGTCAAAAGGAGCTCGGTTTGTCTCTGCTAGGGTGGATACGTATCATATTATTGCTAGGGGTCATGAGGAGAAAATGAAGTATAGAGGCTCCTGTGCGACGGCAAAGGAGCTGAGTGTGTAGCTTCCGCTTAGTATGATTATTGATAGCAGGATTATGGCCAGTGTCACTTCGTATGAAATGGTCTGTGCTACTGCCCGTAGGGCTCCGATTAGTGCGTATTTTGAGTTCGAGGCTCAGCCTGATCATAGGACTGAGTAGACGGCTAGGCTTGACATGGCTATTAGGAAGAGAACTCCGAGGTTTAGATCTGCTAGGGGAAATGGGAGTGGTAGTGGTGCTCAAGTGGTGAGGGCTAGGACAAGGGCTAGTATTGGTATCAGAATGAATAGAAGTGGGGAAGAGGTAGAGGGTCGGATGGGCTCTTTGGTAAATAGTTTCAGTCCGTCCGCAAATGGTTGAAGTAGGCCAAAAGGCCCGACAACGTTAGGGCCTTTGCGGGATTGTATGTAGCTTAGGATTTTCCGTTCTACTAGGGTTAGGAAGGCTACGGCAATCAGGATTGGGATGATGTATAGGAGGGATATAATGAGGCAGCTTAGTGTTGTTATTTGAATCATGGGTGAAGCTAGGGAGAGGATTTGAACCTCTGGGGAAAGGGCTTAAGCCTTCTGCACTTGCCGGGCTCTGCCACTCTAGCTGGTCCTTTTCTAGGATTGAAAGTGGTGGGGGAAGGCCCTCTTCACGGTTTAGTTGGTTTCACTGCTTAGAGGGGGGGGGGCGTGCTTGTGGTATTGGCCCCACTTTCCCGGTCCTTTCGTACTGGGGAGAGTGTGTCATAGATAGAAACCGACCTGGATTGCTCCGGTCTGAACTCAGATCACGTAGGACTGTTAATCGTTGAACAAACGAACCCTTAATAGCGGCTGCACCATTAGGATGTCCTGATCCAACATCGAGGTCGTAAACCCCCCTGTCGATATGGGCTCTTGAGGGGGATTGCGCTGTTATCCCTGGGGTAGCTTGGTCCATTAATCAATTATATTGGGTCTGGTCACTGTTAGCACTTTGAGGGGTAGCTCTAGGTAAAGAGGTATGGTCTTGTTTTTGGAGGATTTGTTCTCCTCCAAGGTCGCCCCAACCGAAAAATATCGACCAGGCTCTGCGATGGTAGTGGCCCCAGTGGGGTTGATTGAGGATTCGCGGTGGTCGTTGATTTTTAAGTTCCACAGGGTCTTCTCGTCTTATGTTCACATCCCCGCTTTTGCCCTGGGGATGCACTGCAGTGAGTCCAGAGAGTGCACTGGCACCACTGGGGATGAACTGCAGTGAGTCCAGAGATTGCACTGGCACCACTGGGGATGCAGTGCAGTGAGTCCAGAGACTTCACTGGCACCACTGGGAATGCAGTGCAGTGAGTGCAGAGAGTGCACTGGCACCACTGGGGATGCAGTGCAGTGAGTCCAGAGAGTGCACTGGCACCACTGGGGATGCACTTCAGTGAGTCCAGAGAGTGCACTGACACCACTGGGGATGCAGTGCAGTGAGTCCAGAGAGTGCACTGGCACCACTGGGGATGCAGTTCAGTGAGTCCAGAGAGTGCACTGGCACCACTGGGGATGCAGTCCAGTGAGTCCAGTGAGTGCACTGGCACCACTGGGGATGCTGTGCAGTGAGTGCAGAGAGTGCACTGGCACCACCGGGGATTCACTGTAGTGAGTCCAGAGAGTGCACTGGCACCACCTGTGATGCAGTACAGTGAGTCCAGCGAGTGCACTGGCACCACTGGGGATGCAGTGCTGTGACTCCGGAGAGCGCACTGGCACCACTGGGGATGCAGTGCAGTCAGTCCAGTGAGTGCACTGACACCACTGGGGATGCACTTCAGTGAGTCCAGAGAGTGCACTGGCACCACTGGCGATGCACTGCAGTGAGTCCAGAGAGTGCACTGGCACCACTGGGGATGCACTGCAGTGAGTCCAGAGAGTGCACTGGCACCACTGGGGATGCAGTGCAGTGAGTCCAGAGACTGCACTGGCACCACTGGGGATGCAGTGCAGTGAGTCCAGAGACTGCACTGGCACCACTGGGGATGCACTGCAGTGAGTCCAGAGACTGCACTGGCACCACTGGGGCTGCACTACAGTGAGTCCAGAGAGTGCACTGGCACCACTGGGGATGCAGTGCAGTGAGTCCAGAGAGTGCACTGGCACCACTGGGGATGCAGTCCAGTGAGTCCAGAGAGTGCACTGGCACCACTGGGGATGCACTTCAGTGAGTTCAGAGAGTGCACTTGCACCACTGGGGATGGGTTTCAAGCCAACTGCATTAACCGCTCATGCTTCTTTCTTATGAGACGTTAGTAAACCAATTACATAGCCTTGTCAAGACTAAATCACAGGTAAAAATCCTGTACATCTCATGTGGCCAACCACTCCCAACTAGGATTCCAAGAACCAGGAGGTTCGGTGAAAATAGGGCTAGTTCTATTAGAGGGGTGATTATTAGGGTAAGCCCTAAGCTGTCTTTAATGGAGAAGTATGGGTGGAATGGGATTTTGTCGCAGTCTGATACGATTCCTAGTGGGTTATTTGAGCCTGATTCGTGTAGGAAGGTTAGGTGGACTAGGGTGATTCCTGCAATTAGGAAGGGCAGTAGGAAGTGGATGGCGAAGAATCGGGTTAAGGTTGGATTGTCTACTGAGAATCCTCCTCAGGCTCATTCTACTAGAGTTTGCCCAATGTACGGGATGGCTGAGAATAGGTTGGTGATTACGGTGGCCCCTCAGAATGACATTTGTCCTCATGGTAGGACATACCCTACGAAGGCAGTTGCTATTAGGGTGAGTAGGAGGATTACTCCTGTGTTTCAGGTTTCTTTGTATAGGTAGGAGCCGTAGTAGAGGCCTCGTCCGATGTGTAAGTAGATGCAGATAAAGAAGAGCGAAGCACCGTTGGCGTGGAGGTTGCGGATGAGCCATCCGTACTGGACGTCTCGGCATGTGTGAGCTACTGAGGAGAAGGCGAGTGAAGTGTCTGCGGTGTAGTGTATGGCTAGTAGCAGGCCTGTTAGGATTTGTGTGGCTAAGCAGATGGCTAGAAGGGAGCCGAAGTTTCATCAGGCAGAGATGTTGGAGGGGGCGGGTAGGTTGATTAGGGAGTTGTTGATTATTTTTAGTAGGGGATGGGATTTGCGGATGTTAGGGGCCATTAGTGAGTCTGTGTGTTATTAGGATTATTACCAGGATGGAGAGGGCGAAGGATCCTAGGTAGGCCTTAATTAGCCCTGTGTGTATTGAGGTTGCGGCTTTGCTTGCGGCTACTTGTAGTTCAGCAAGGCCCTCTGGCCCTATTTTTTTGAGTCAGGAGAGGTCGATCAAGTGTAGGGCAATGTTTTGTCCCTTTTCTAGTAGGTTTTTGGAGAAGAATCGGTGTACTAGGGGGTTGAAGTACCCTAATGCAGAGGAGAAGTTTATGAGGGGGTTTGGTTTGGGGTGAGTGAGGGTGTGTGTTATGTTCGATAGTTCTAGGGCTAGGATGATTCCTAGGATTGTTATGAGGATGGCAGCAGTTTTGGTGATAAGGGGTATGGTTATTGGGGGGGTTTTGGTTGGTGTGATGAAAGAGGTAATGATTATTCCTGCTGTAATGCTGCCTAGGGCGAGTCGGGTTAGGGGGGCGGTGATTAGTGGGTTGTTTTCGTTTATTGATACTATTGGGGGGATTCGGGTTTGTCCAGCTTGGACTAGGATGGTTATGCGGATGCTGTAGGTTGCGGTGAATGCTGTGGCTATAAGGGTTAGGAGTAGGGCTCAAGTATTTAGGTATGATGTGTTTAAGCTTTCGATGATGAGGTCTTTTGAGTAGAATCCGGCTAGGAATGGGGTTCCTATCAGCGCCAGGTTTCCGATGGTTAGGCAGGAAGTAGTGACTGGGAGTATTTTCTGTAGGCCTCCTATCTTTCGGATATCTTGTTCTCCGTTTAGGTTGTGGATGATAGACCCTGAGCATAGGAATAGTATGGCTTTAAAGAAGGCATGGGTTGAGATGTGTAGGAAGGCTAGTTGTGGGAGGTTTAGTCCGATAGTGACTATTATTAGTCCTAGTTGGCTGGATGTTGAGAAAGCAATGATTTTTTTGATGTCATTTTGGGTTAGGGCGCATGTGGCAGCGAATAGGGTTGATAGAGCACCTAGGCATACAGGCAGTTAGGGCTGTCTGGTTGGTGGCTAGCAGGGGGTGCATGCGGATGAGCAGGAAGATTCCGGCTACTACTATGGTACTGGAGTGCAGTAGGGCTGATACTGGGGTGGGGCCTTCTATTGCTGCGGGGCAGTCATGGGTGGAGTCCAAATTGGGCGGATTTTCCTGCGGCTGCGAGGATTAATCCTATGAGGGGGAGGATTGGGGTTTGGTGGGGGTGTACGGCTTGTTGGATCTCTCAGGTGTTGAATGTTGAAGCTAGTCATGCTATGCTCAGGATCAGTCCGACGTCTCCGATTCGGTTGTAGATTACGGCTCGTAGGGCGGCGGTGTTGGCATCTGCTCGGCCTTGTCATCAGCCGATGAGAAGGAAGGACATGATTCGTACTCCTTCCCAGCCTACGAATAGGAGGAATATGTTGTTTGCGGTTGTTAGGAGGAGTATGGCGACTAGGAATGTCAGTAGGTAGGTGAAAAATTTTGTTACGTATGGCTCTGAGGCCATGTATCATATGGCGAATTGTAGGATTGATCATGTTACAAATAGGGCGATTGGAAGAAATGTTATTGAGTATTGGTCTATTTTTAGGCTCAGGGGGATTTTAAAGTTTATAATGAATTTTCACTCCCAGTGGCAGGTGACAGATTCTACTCCCGAGTAGATGAATGCGGTTGTAGGGGCTAGGCTAATTAGGAATGCGGTTTTAACAGCGCGGGTGGTGGCTTGTGGGGTGTTTTTAAAGTTTTTAAATAGAAATGGCAGGATGATTGGGGTTAGGAGGATTGTCAGCGTGAGTAGTGTGAGGGAGTTGATTAGTAGTGTGGGGTTCACTATTTTTACTTGGATTTGCACCAAGATGGGTGGTTCCTAAGACCAGTGGATTGCTGTTATCCTTTAAAAGTAAGGGGGCTGAGGTTTTAGGCTCAGATGTAAGAGTTAGCAGCTCTTGTTGGTTAAACCCTCCCCTCGGCAGGTAAGAAGGTTTGAACTTCTATTCTTAGAATCACAGTCTAATGTTTGGTTTAAACTATACTTGCATGAGGGGGATTCCGGAGATCAGTTCGGGTTTGAGGATTAGGAGGAATATTGGGATAATGTGGAGTGTTATGAGCAGGTGTTCTCGCGTGGTTGAGTTTTGCATAGATGTGATGTGGGAGGGGATTGAGCCTCGTGGGGTCATTAGTAGTATGAATAAGGTGTAGGAGGCGGTTAGTAGGGTTGCGATTCCTGTTAGGATGATCGTGAAGGCAGATCAGTTGAATAAGGTGATTATAATGGTTAGCTCTGCTATGAGGTTTGTTGTTGGGGGTAAGGCTATGTTTGTTAGATTGGCCAGCAATCATCAGGTAGCTATGAGTGGTAGGAGAGGTTGTAGGCCTCGTGTGAGTAGTAGAATTCGGCTGTGCGTACGTTCATAGTTTGTGTTGGCTAGGCAGAATAGTATGGAGGAAGTTAGTCCATGGGAAATTATTAGGATCATTGCCCCTGAGAATGATCAGTGGGTTTGGATTATTCCTGCGGCGATAACTAGGCCTATGTGGCTAACGGATGAATAAGCGATTAGTGATTTTAGGTCTGTCTGTCGTAGGCAGATTGAGCTAGTCATTAGGGCGCCTCATAGGGCCAGGGTTAGGAAGGGGTAGTGCAGGAGGTTGGACAGTGGGCCCATAAATAGAGTGACTCGTATAATTCCGTATCCTCCTAGCTTTAGTAGTAGGGCGGCGAGGAGTATTGAGCCTGCGATGGGTGCTTCTACGTGGGCTTTTGGCAGTCAGAGGTGTAGGCCGTATAGTGGGGCTTTTACTATGAATGCTATGAGCAGTGCTAGACCTGATAGTATTCCTGTCCATGAGGTGGATAGGGTTGGGTGGGTTAGTTGTAGGGTTGGCAGGTGCAGGGTGCCAATTTTCACGTATAGGTGTATGATTGTGATTAGCAGGGGTAGAGAGCTTACTGGCGTGTAGAATAGCAGGTAGATGCCAGCGCTTAGGCGTTCTGGTTGGTTCCCCCATCGGGTGATTAAGATTAGGGTGGGAATGAGGGTTGCTTCAAATGAGATGTAAAATAGTGCTAGTTCTGTGGTGGAAAAGGCTAGTAGGATGAATGGCTGGACTGCGACTAAGGTTGAGATAAAGATTCGTTTGCGTTGTAGGGGTTCTTGTTGCAGGTGGTTTTGGCTTGCTATGATTATGAGTGGGAGTAGTCAGCAGGATAGTACTAGGAGGGGGGATGAGATTTGGTCAATTCCTGTTCAGTTGGATAAAAATTTGTAGGGGTAGTAGGTTGGGATTAATCACTGTAGGCTTAGGGCAGCGATTAGGAGGCTGTATAAGGTGGTGTTAGTCCATAGAAATTTTGGTGGAGACAGCAGGGCTGTTGGAAGAAGTATGATTGTGGGTAGGATGATTTTTAGCATTGCAGGAGGTTTAGGTTGTGTAGATGGTCGGAGCCATGTGTGCGGGTGGAGGCTACTAGGATGGCCAGGCCTGTGCCCGCCTCACACGCTGAGAAGGTTAGCATGAGAATTGGTACCATGGTGAATGAGGAGACTTGGTTTTCGATGGATCATATTGATAGGCCTACGAATATCGATAATATTATGCTTTCAAGGCATAGTAGGGCGGATACTAGGTGGGTTCGGTGGAAGGCTAGTCCTAGTCCGCTGAAAATGAAGGCTGAGTAGAAGCTTAAATGTAGGGGCGACATAAGAAAGTTACAGGGTTGGCTGTAATCTGCTGGGTCGAAACCAGCTATCTTTTTGGTTAGACTAACTTTCTGTTATTCTGCTCATTCTAGGCCCCCTTGAATTCACTCGTAGGCCAGTCCGAGTGTTAGGAGAAGGAGGATCACTACAGTTCAGGTGAGGGTCATTAGGGGGGATTGGAGTTGGACGGCTCATGGCAGGGGGAGTAGGAGGGCGATTTCTAGGTCGAATAGGACGAACAGGATGGCTACTGAGGAAGAATCGGACTGAGAATGGTAATCGAGCAGATCCAAGTGGGTCGAATCCACATTCGTACGGTGAGAGTTTCTCTGAGTCGGGGTTTATTTGGGCGAGTCAGAAGTTTAATGCGGTTAGGGCGGCGCTTAGGATTGATGATAGGGCGAATATGAACATGAGTGCGTTCATTGCTCTCCTCTGGGTTTATACCAGATTCTAGAGATTGGAAGTCAATTGTAATTAATATACTAGAAGAGCAAGATCCTCATCAGTAGATGGTTATGTAGAGGAATAGTCAGATGACGTCTACGAAGTGTCAGTATCAGGCTGCTGCCTCGAATCCGAAGTGGTGGTCTGATGTAAAGTGGAACTTGATCAGTCGGAAGAGGCAGACGGTCAGGAAGGAGGATCCGATGATTACGTGGAGTCCGTGGAATCCAGTGGCAACGAAGAAGGTAGATCCGTAGACGCTATCGGCGATTGAGAATGGGGCTTCGTGGTATTCTATTGCTTGTAGGGCTGTGAAGTAGAATCCCAGGAGGATCGTTAGGGTTAGGGCGTGGATGGCGTGTTTTCGGTTTCCTTCTGTGATGCTGTGATGGGCTCACGTTACGGTAATGCCTGAGGCTAGTAGGATGGCTGTGTTTAGTAGGGGGACTTCTATCGGGTTGAGTGGTTTAATTCCTGTTGGGGGTCATTGGCCTCCTAGTTCTGGGGTTGGGGCCAGGCTCGAGTGGAAGAACGCTCAGAAGAACCCTAAGAAGAAGAATGCTTCGGATGTGATGAAAAGGATTATGCCGTATCGTAGGCCTTTTTGGACTGTGGGAGTGTGATGGCCTTGGAAGGTGCTTTCTCGTACAATGTCTCGTCATCATTGGAGTATTACTAGGAGTATTGAGATGAGGCCTAGGGTTAGTAGTATGGATGAGTTGTAGTGGAATCACATGATTAATCCTGAGGTTGTGAGTAGGGCGGCGGCTGCCCCGAAGATTGGTCAAGGGCTTGGGTCAACTATGTGGTATGAGTGTGCTTGGTGTGCCATTAGATGTTTTCTTGTAAGTATAGGCTTAGAAGGAGCACGAAGACGTAGGCCTGGATTATGGCTACTGCTACTTCTAGGATGGTTAGGAGTAGTAGGATGATTATTGTTAGGATGGATACTGCAGGAAGGGTGGGTATTAATGCAATGGAGGCTGTAGAGATGAGTTGGATGAGTAAGTGTCCTGCTGTAAGGTTGGCTGTAAGGCGGACTCCGAGGGCTAGGGGGCGGATTAGTAGGCTGGTTGTTTCGATCAGGATTAGTGCGGGGATTAGGGGTGTAGGGGTACCTTCGGGTAATAGGTGGGCTAAAGAGGCTGATGGTTGGTTTCGTAGGCCTGTTAGTAGTGTGGCGAGCCATAGTGGGAAGGCTAGGGCTATGTTCATAGATAGTTGGGTGGTTGGGGTGAATGTATATGGAAGGAGGCCTAGAAGGTTGATTGTAAGAAGTATGATTATTAGGGATGTAAATATTATGGCTCATTTGTGGCCATTTTTGTTGAGTGGGACTATTAGTTGTTTTGTGATTAGGTGAAGGAGTCATGTTTGGATAGTAGAAAGGCGGTTGTTGATTCATCGGTTGTTTGGGGACGGGAATAGTAGGGCTGGGAAGAGTAGGGATAGTAGGATTAAGGGGATGCCGAATAGATTGGGGCTGGAAAATTGGTCAAAGAAGCTTAGGTTCATGGTCAGGATCATGGTGTGGGTTTGGTAGTGAGGGAGGTCTTATTTGATGGGGGGTTGGTTGTGGTGAAGGCTAGTAGTTTTGGTTGGATGAGGAGTGCTAGGGTTAATCAGGTTATAATTATGATTGAAAATCATGGTGCGGGGTTAAGCTGTGGCATATCATTAAGGAGGGGGAAGTCCCTCTTTGGCTAGCTTAAAAGGCAAGTGCTGTTGCATAGCTTCTTAATGATTAGGATGATGATAGAAGGGACGATCAGGCCTCGAAATGTGGGAGTGGGGTTGATTCTACTACAATGGGTATGTAGCTGTGATTAGCCCCGCAAATTTCTGAGCATTGTCCGTAAAAAATCCCAGGCCGGGTGGTAATGAATGAAGTTTGGTTTAGTCGGCCTGGGATTGCGTCTGTTTTAACTCCGAGCGTTGGGACTGCTCAGGAGTGGAGTACGTCTCCTGCAGTAATGATCACGCGGATGGGGGATTCTATTGGGATAACTACGCGGTGGTCAACTTCTAGCAGTCGGAAGTGGCCGTTGGGTAAGTCTGGGGTGGGCACTATGTAGGAGTCGAAGGATAGGTCTTTGAAGTCTGTGTATTCGTAGCTTCAGTATCATTGGTGGCCGATGGCTTTTAGGGTGAGGTCTGGTTCATCGATTTTGTCCATTATGTAGAGGATTTGTAGGGATGGGAGGGCGAGGAGTACCAGGACGATAGCAGGTAGGATTGTCCAGATCAGCTCTACTTCTTGGGCGTCTACAGCATTGGACGAGAGTTTTTCTGTTAGTATGTGGGCTAAAAGGTAGAGAACTAGGCTGCAGATAGCTAGGGCAACGATTAGGGCGTGGTCGTGGAATTCAACGAGTTCTTCTATGATGGGTGATGAGGCGTCTTGGAATCCTAGTTGGGAGTGGTTGGCCACATGAGATGTACAGGATTTTTACCTGTGATTTAGTCTTGACAAGGCTATGTAATTGGTTTACTAACGTCTCATAAGAAAGAAGCATGAGCGGTTAATGCAGTTGGCTTGAAACCAGCATGTGAGGGTTCGATTCCTTCCTTTCTTGTACTTGGACGAAGGCCGGTTCCTCGAAAGTATGGTATGGGGGAGGGCAGCCGTGGATTCATTCAACGTTTGTGGTAGTTAGTTCTGGTTGTAGGACTTTTCGTTTGGCCGGAAAGGCTTCTCAGATGATGAATATTAGTATGATTACGGCTACTATTGAGATTAGGGAGCCGATGGAGGAAATGGTGTTTCATAGTGTGTAGGCGTCGGGATAGTCCGAGTATCGTCGGGGTATTCCTGCTAGGCCTAGGAAGTGCTGGGGGAAGAACGTTAGGTTTACTCCTGTAAATATTACCCCGAAGTGGGCTTTTGCTCATGTTTGGTGTAGGGTAAACCCAGTGAGTAGTGGGAATCAGTGAGTAAATCCTGCTAGAATGGCAAAGACGGCGCCTATGGATAGGACGTAGTGGAAGTGGGCAACTACGTAGTACGTGTCGTGCAGGGCGATGTCTAGGGAAGAGTTTGCAAGAACGATTCCTGTTAATCCTCCGATGGTAAATAGGAAGATAAATCCTAGAGCTCATAGTATTGGGGGGGGTCTCATTTGATTGTTCCTCCGTGCAGGGTGGCTAGTCAGCTAAATACTTTGATTCCGGTAGGGATGGCAATGATTATAGTGGCTGATGTAAAGTAGGCTCGGGTATCAACGTCTATTCCTACTGTAAACATGTGGTGAGCTCAGACGATGAATCCTAGGAAGCCGATGGATAGTATGGCTCAGACTATTCCCATGTAGCCGAAGGGCTCCTTTTTGCCTGAGTAGTACGTGACTACGTGTGAGATGATTCCAAACCCCGGTAGGATCAGAATATAGACTTCTGGGTGTCCGAAGAATCAGAATAGGTGTTGGTACAGGATTGGGTCTCCTCCTCCAGCGGGGTCGAAGAATGTGGTGTTTAGGTTTCGATCAGTTAGTAATATTGTAATACCGGCGGCGAGTACGGGGAGTGATAGAAGGAGTAGGATGGCGGTAATTAGTACGGATCAGACAAATAGTGGGGTTTGGTATTGTGAGAGTGCGGGGGGTTTTATGTTGATGGCTGTGGTGATAAAGTTGATGGCCCCAAGGATGGAGGAGATACCGGCTAAGTGGAGTGAGAAGATAGCCAGGTCTACTGAAGCTCCGGCGTGGGCAAGGTTACCTGCTAGGGGAGGGTAGACAGTTCAGCCTGTGCCGGCGCCAGCTTCTACAGTGGATGAGGCTAGTAGGAGGAGGAATGATGGGGGGAGGAGTCAAAAGCTTATGTTGTTTATTCGCGGGAATGCTATGTCGGGGGCACCGATTATGAGGGGGACTAATCAGTTGCCGAATCCTCCGATCATGATGGGTATGACTATAAAGAAGCTTATTACAAAGGCGTGAGCGGTAACGATTACATTGTAAATTTGGTCGTCGCCTAGGAGAGTTCCTGGTTGTCCTAGTTCTGCGCGGATTAATAGGCTGAGTGCGGTGCCGACTATTCCTGCTCATGCCCCGAAGATGAGGTACAGGGTGCCAATATCCTTATGGTTAGTGGAAAATAGTCATCGGTTGATGAAGGTGACGGGTAAGATGGCTGAGTGTTGAAGCGTTAGGCTGTAGTCCTTTTTACAGAGGTTTAATTCCTCTTCTTATCGGCTCTGTAGTGAAATTCATGTTGAGTTGCAAGCTCATCGATGCGCACTAGGGTGCGTCAGGGTCTTTGTAGGCAGAAGCCAATTGGTTTAGGCATTTAGCTGTTAACTAGAGTTTTGTGGGATCGAAGCCCATCTGTCTAGGGAGGCTTTAGCTTAATTAAAGCGTCTGACTTGCATTCAGAAGATACAGGTTAATATTCTGTAAGTCTTAATGTGCAGAAACTAAGAGGGTTTAACTCTTATTTAAGGCTTTGAAGGCCTTCGGTTTGGGGTGTTATCCTAAGTTTCTAGACAATGGCATGTATTATTGGGGACAGGGGAAGTAAGAGGATTGATAGTGAGGCAAGGACCGCAGTAGGTGTGCTTGGGGCTTTGCTAGTGTATCATTGTTTTATGTGGTTAGAGGAGTTGGGGGGAAGGGTAATTGTTGAGTGGTATGCGAGGCGTAGGTAGAAGAAGAGGCTGAGCAGTGATAGCATGGCAATTGCCATGGCTGCTGGTGTTATTTCCTGTTTAGTTAGTTCTTGGATGATAAGTCACTTTGGTATAAAGCCTGTTAATGGGGGGAGGCCTGCTAGGGATAAAAGTACTAGTATTAGGGTGGCGTTTAGCACTGGGGTTTTTGTTCATGAGGTTGTGATCATGGATAGGTTAAGGGCTTTGATTTTGTTAAGGGCTAGGAATACGGCTGATGTTATGATTGTGTATAGGTAGAAGGTAAGTAAGGCCAATTTGGGGCTGTAAACTAGGATGATGGCGATTCAGCCTAAGTGGGAGATGGACGAGAAGGCTAGGATTTTGCGTGTTTGTGTTTGGTTCAGTCCTATTCAGCCTCCTAGTGCTGTTGAGGCTAGGGCCATGGCGGTGAGTAGAGCTGGGTCGAGGGATTTGGATGTTAGTAGGAGCAGGGTTAGTGGGGGGAATTTTATGAGGGTCGAGAGTAGCAGGGCTGTTATTAGTGGCGATCCTTGTAGTACTTCTGGGAATCAGAAGTGAAATGGCACTAGGCCCAGTTTAATAGCGATTGCTGCTGTCAGTAGTAGACAGGAGGTTGGGTGGTTTATTTGTGTGATGTCTCATTGGCCGGTGACTCAGGCATTGGTTATGCTAGAGAATAGGACCAGGGCGGAAGCAGCTGCTTGGGTTAGGAAGTATTTCGTTGCGGCTTCTACTGCTCGTGGGTGGTGGGATTTGGCAATTAGGGGAATGATGGCTAGTGCGTTGATCTCCAGTCCTGTCCAGGCCAGAACTCAGTGGTTGCTGGAAATTGTGATTGTGGTGCCCAAGATGAGGCTGAAGGTTATGATTGGGGTCGCGTAAGGGTTCATTAGTAGAGGAGGGGGTTAAACCATCATTTTTGGGGTATGGGCCCGATAGCTTGATTAGCTGACTCTACTAGAAAATAATATAAGGGAAGTATGGAGAATTTTGATTTCTCTTGTGTGGGTTCAATTCCTACTTTTCTAAGGTCAACAGGAAATGAGAGGGCTGTTATACCTCTATGTTCACTTTATCATAGTGACCCTTTGTAGTTCAGGCACATTTCCTTATGTAAGGAGGTAGGCCTGCATAGCAGATAGGTATGCTGATGTGTCAGAGGCACAGAGCTAGTGTGAGGGGTAGGAAGTTTTTTCATAGTAGGTGCATTAGTTGGTCATATCGGAATCGTGGGTATGAAGCTCGGACCCATAAGAAACCAGAAGATAGTAGGAGGACTTTTGTGGCTAGGATGACGGGGAATAGTTCTGTGGGTGGCCCTAGGGCGCTTGGGTTTAGGAATATGATGGCTGTAAGTGTATTTATTAGCATAATGTTCGCATATTCAGCTAGGAAGAATAAGGCGAAGGGTCCTGCGGCGTATTCAACGTTAAACCCTGAGACTAGCTCAGATTCACCCTCTGTGAGGTCAAAAGGAGCTCGGTTTGTCTCTGCTAGGGTGGATACGTATCATATTATTGCTAGGGGTCATGAGGAGAAAATGAAGTATAGAGGCTCCTGTGCGATGGCAAAGGAGCTGAGTGTGTAGCTTCCGCTTAGTATGATTATTGATAGCAGGATTATGGCCAGTGTCACTTCGTATGAAATGGTCTGTGCTACTGCCCGTAGGGCTCCGATTAGTGCGTATTTTGAGTTCGAGGCTCAGCCTGATCATAGGACTGAGTAGACGGCTAGGCTTGACATGGCTATTAGGAAGAGAACTCCGAGGTTTAGATCTGCTAGGGGAAATGGGAGTGGTAGTGGTGCTCAAGTGGTGAGGGCTAGGACAAGGGCTAGTATTGGTATCAGAATGAATAGAAGTGGGGAAGAGGTAGAGGGTCGGATGGGCTCTTTGGTAAATAGTTTCAGTCCGTCCGCAAATGGTTGAAGTAGGCCAAAAGGTCCGACAACGTTAGGGCCTTTGCGGGATTGTATGTAGCTTAGGATTTTCCGTTCTACTAGGGTTAGGAAGGCTACGGCAATCAGGATTGGGATGATGTATAGGAGGGATATAACGAGGCAGCTTAGTGTTGTTATTTGAATCATGGGTGAAGCTAGGGAGAGGATTTGAACCTCTGGGGAAAGGGCTTAAGCCTTCTGCACTTGCCGGGCTCTGCCACTCTAGCTGGTCCTTTTCTAGGATTGAAAGTGGTGGGGGAAGGCCCTCTTCACGGTTTAGTTGGTTTCACTGCTTAGAGCGGGGGGGGGCGTGCTTGTGGTATTGGCCCCACTTTCCCGGTCCTTTCGTACTGGGGAGAGTGTGTCATAGATAGAAACCGACCTGGATTGCTCCGGTCTGAACTCAGATCACGTAGGACTGTTAATCGTTGAACAAACGAACCCTTAATAGCGGCTGCACCATTAGGATGTCCTGATCCAACATCGAGGTCGTAAACCCCCCTGTCGATATGGGCTCTTGAGGGGGATTGCGCTGTTATCCCTGGGGTAGCTTGGTCCATTAATCAATTATATTGGGTCTGGTCACTGTTAGCACTTTGAGGGGTAGCTCTAGGTAAAGAGGTATGGTCTTGTTTTTGGAGGATTTGTTCTCCTCCAAGGTCGCCCCAACCGAAAAATATCGACCAGGCTCTGCGATGGTAGTGGCCCCAGTGGGGTTGATTGAGGATTCGCGGTGGTCGTTGATTTTTAAGTTCCACAGGGTCTTCTCGTCTTATGTTCACATCCCCGCTTTTGCACGGGGAGATCAATTTCACTGATTATCTGTGAGAGACAGTTAAGACCTCGTTTAGCCATTCATACAAGTCTCGATTTATGGGACAATTGATTGCGCTATCTTTGCACGGTTAGGATACCGCGGCCGTTAAACCTAAGTCACCGGGCAGGCATCACCTTCAATACTTGTTTAATTTGCTGAAGGCTATGTTTTTGGTAAACAGTCGGGCCTTATTAATTTGCCGAGTTCCTTTCACAGATTTTAATCGCTCTTATAGGCGCTCCTGAGTCGGGTTAACAGGGTTAGTTAATACGTGGTCTTGTAGGGGTTTTTGTATCTGTCTAGGTCTGTTAATAATGTTTCTATGTAAGCTTGCGCCGTTAGAGGGGTGTGGCCCTGTACATGAGGGGCCTAGGATGATTCCTAGGATTGTTATGAGGATGGCAGCGGTTTTGGTGATAAGGGGTATGGTTATTGGGGGGGTTTTGGTTGGTGTGATGAAAGAGGTAATGATTATTCCTGCTGTAATGCTGCCTAGGGCGAGTCGGGTTAGGGGGGCGGTGATTAGTGGGTTGTTTTCGTTTATTGATACTATTGGGGGGATTCGGGTTTGTCCAGCTTGGACTAGGATGGTTATGCGGATGCTGTAGGTTGCGGTGAATGCTGTGGCTATAAGGGTTAGGAGTAGGGCTCAAGTATTTAGGTATGATGTGTTTAAGCTTTCGATGATGAGGTCTTTTGAGTAGAATCCGGCTAGGAATGGGGTTCCTATCAGCGCCAGGTTTCCGATGGTTAGGCAGGAAGTAGTGACTGGGAGTATTTTCTGTAGGCCTCCTATCTTTCGGATATCTTGTTCTCCGTTTAGGTTGTGGATGATAGACCCTGAGCATAGGAATAGTATGGCTTTAAAGAAGGCATGGGTTGAGATGTGTAGGAAGGCTAGTTGTGGGAGGTTTAGTCCGATAGTGACTATTATTAGTCCTAGTTGGCTGGATGTTGAGAAAGCAATGATTTTTTTGATGTCATTTTGGGTTAGGGCGCATGTGGCAGCGAATAGGGTTGATAGAGCACCTAGGCATAGGCAGGCAGTTAGGGCTGTCTGGTTGGTGGCTAGCAGGGGGTGCATGCGGATGAGCAGGAAGATTCCGGCTACTACTATGGTACTGGAGTGCAGTAGGGCTGATACTGGGGTGGGGCCTTCTATTGCTGCGGGCAGTCATGGGTGGAGTCCAAATTGGGCGGATTTTCCTGCGGCTGCGAGGATTAATCCTATGAGGGGGAGGATTGGGGTTTGGTGGGGGTGTACGGCTTGTTGGATCTCTCAGGTGTTGAATGTTGAAGCTAGTCATGCTATGCTCAGGATCAGTCCGATGTCTCCGATTCGGTTGTAGATTACGGCTCGTAGGGCGGCGGTGTTGGCATCTGCTCGGCCTTGTCATCAGCCGATGAGAAGGAAGGACATGATTCGTACTCCTTCCCAGCCTACGAATAGGAGGAATATGTTGTTTGCGGTTGTTAGGAGGAGTATGGCGACTAGGAATGTCAGTAGGTAGGTGAAAAATTTTGTTACATATGGCTCTGAGGCCATGTATCATATGGCGAATTGTAGGATTGATCATGTTACAAATAGGGCGATTGGAAGAAATGTTATTGAGTATTGGTCTATTTTTAGGCTCAGGGGGATTTTAAAGTTTATAATGAATTTTCACTCCCAGTGGCAGGTGACAGATTCTACTCCCGAGTAGATGAATGCGGTTGTAGGGGCTAGGCTAATTAGGAATGCGGTTTTAACAGCGCGGGTGGTGGCTTGTGGGGTGTTTTTAAAGTTTTTAAATAGAAATGGCAGGATGATTGGGGTTAGGAGGATTGTCAGCGTGAGTAGTGTGAGGGAGTTGATTAGTAGTGTGGGGTTCACTATTTTTACTTGGATTTGCACCAAGATGGGTGGTTCCTAAGACCAGTGGATTGCTGTTATCCTTTAAAAGTAAGGGGGCTGAGGTTTTAGGCTCAGATGTAAGAGTTAGCAGCTCTTGTTGGTTAAACCCTCCCCTCGGCAGGTAAGAAGGTTTGAACTTCTATTCTTAGAATCACAGTCTAATGTTTGGTTTAAACTATACTTGCATGAGGGGATTCCGGAGATCAGTTCGGGTTTGAGGATTAGGAGGAATATTGGGATAATGTGGAGTGTTATGAGCAGGTGTTCTCGCGTGGTTGAGTTTTGCATAGATGTGATGTGGGAGGGGATTGAGCCTCGTGGGGTCATTAGTAGTATGAATAAGGTGTAGGAGGCGGTTAGTAGGGTTGCGATTCCTGTTAGGATGATCGTGAAGGCAGATCAGTTGAATAAGGTGATTATAATGGTTAGCTCTGCTATGAGGTTTGTTGTTGGGGGTAAGGCTATGTTTGTTAGATTGGCCAGCAATCATCAGGTAGCTATGAGTGGTAGGAGAGGTTGTAGGCCTCGTGTGAGTAGTAGAATTCGGCTGTGCGTACGTTCATAGTTTGTGTTGGCTAGGCAGAATAGTATGGAGGAAGTTAGTCCATGGGAAATTATTAGGATCATTGCCCCTGAGAATGATCAGTGGGTTTGGATTATTCCTGCGGCGATAACTAGGCCTATGTGGCTAACGGATGAATAAGCGATTAGTGATTTTAGGTCTGTCTGTCGTAGGCAGATTGAGCTAGTCATTAGGGCGCCTCATAGGGCCAGGGTTAGGAAGGGGTAGTGCAGGAGGTTGGACAGTGGGCCCATAAATAGAGTGACTCGTATAATTCCGTATCCTCCTAGCTTTAGTAGTAGGGCGGCGAGGAGTATTGAGCCTGCGATGGGTGCTTCTACGTGGGCTTTTGGCAGTCAGAGGTGTAGGCCGTATAGTGGGGCTTTTACTATGAATGCTATGAGCAGTGCTAGACCTGATAGTATTCCTGTCCATGAGGTGGATAGGGTTGGGTGGGTTAGTTGTAGGGTTGGCAGGTGCAGGGTGCCAATTTTCACGTATAGGTGTATGATTGTGATTAGCAGGGGTAGAGAGCTTACTGGCGTGTAGAATAGCAGGTAGATGCCAGCGCTTAGGCGTTCTGGTTGGTTCCCCCATCGGGTGATTAAGATTAGGGTGGGAATGAGGGTTGCTTCAAATGAGATGTAAAATAGTGCTAGTTCTGTGGTGGAAAAGGCTAGTAGGATGAATGGCTGGACTGCGACTAAGGTTGAGATAAAGATTCGTTTGCGTTGTAGGGGTTCTTGTTGCAGGTGGTTTTGGCTTGCTATGATTATGAGTGGGAGTAGTCAGCAGGATAGTACTAGGAGGGGGGATGAGATTTGGTCAATTCCTGTTCAGTTGGATAAAAATTTGTAGGGGTAGTAGGTTGGGATTAATCACTGTAGGCTTAGGGCAGCGATTAGGAGGCTGTATAAGGTGGTGTTAGTCCATAGAAATTTTGGTGGAGACAGCAGGGCTGTTGGAAGAAGTATGATTGTGGGTAGGATGATTTTTAGCATTGCAGGAGGTTTAGGTTGTGTAGATGGTCGGAGCCATGTGTGCGGGTGGAGGCTACTAGGATGGCCAGGCCTGTGCCCGCCTCACACGCTGAGAAGGTTAGCATGAGAATTGGTACCATGGTGAATGAGGAGACTTGGTTTTCGATGGATCATATTGATAGGCCTACGAATATCGATAATATTATGCTTTCAAGGCATAGTAGGGCGGATACTAGGTGGGTTCGGTGGAAGGCTAGTCCTAGTCCGCTGAAAATGAAGGCTGAGTAGAAGCTTAAATGTAGGGGCGACATAAGAAAGTTACAGGGTTGGCTGTAATCTGCTGGGTCGAAACCAGCTATCTTTTTGGTTAGACTAACTTTCTGTTATTCTGCTCATTCTAGGCCCCCTTGAATTCACTCGTAGGCCAGTCCGAGTGTTAGGAGAAGGAGGATCACTACAGTTCAGGTGAGGGTCATTAGGGGGGATTGGAGTTGGACGGCTCATGGCAGGGGGAGTAGGAGGGCGATTTCTAGGTCGAATAGGACGAACAGGATGGCTACTGAGGAAGAATCGGACTGAGAATGGTAATCGAGCAGATCCAAGTGGGTCGAATCCACATTCGTACGGTGAGAGTTTCTCTGAGTCGGGGTTTATTTGGGCGAGTCAGAAGTTTAATGCGGTTAGGGCGGCGCTTAGGATTGATGATAGGGCGAATATGAACATGAGTGCGTTCATTGCTCTCCTCTGGGTTTATACCAGATTCTAGAGATTGGAAGTCAATTGTAATTAATATACTAGAAGAGCAAGATCCTCATCAGTAGATGGTTATGTAGAGGAATAGTCAGATGACGTCTACGAAGTGTCAGTATCAGGCTGCTGCCTCGAATCCGAAGTGGTGGTCTGATGTAAAGTGGAACTTGATCAGTCGGAAGAGGCAGACGGTCAGGAAGGAGGATCCGATGATTACGTGGAGTCCGTGGAATCCAGTGGCAACGAAGAAGGTAGATCCGTAGACGCTATCGGCGATTGAGAATGGGGCTTCGTGGTATTCTATTGCTTGTAGGGCTGTGAAGTAGAATCCCAGGAGGATCGTTAGGGTTAGGGCGTGGATGGCGTGTTTTCGGTTTCCTTCTGTGATGCTGTGATGGGCTCACGTTACGGTAACGCCTGAGGCTAGTAGGATGGCTGTGTTTAGTAGGGGGACTTCTATCGGGTTGAGTGGTTTAATTCCTGTTGGGGGTCATTGGCCTCCTAGTTCTGGGGTTGGGGCCAGGCTCGAGTGGAAGAACGCTCAGAAGAACCCTAAGAAGAAGAATGCTTCGGATGTGATGAAAAGGATTATGCCGTATCGTAGGCCTTTTTGGACTGTGGGAGTGTGATGGCCTTGGAAGGTGCTTTCTCGTACAATGTCTCGTCATCATTGGAGTATTACTAGGAGTATTGAGATGAGGCCTAGGGTTAGTAGTATGGATGAGTTGTAGTGGAATCACATGATTAATCCTGAGGTTGTGAGTAGGGCGGCGGCTGCCCCGAAGATTGGTCAAGGGCTTGGGTCAACTATGTGGTATGAGTGTGCTTGGTGTGCCATTAGATGTTTTCTTGTAAGTATAGGCTTAGAAGGAGCACGAAGACGTAGGCCTGGATTATGGCTACTGCTACTTCTAGGATGGTTAGGAGTAGTAGGATGATTATTGTTAGGATGGATACTGCAGGAAGGGTGGGTATTAATGCAATGGAGGCTGTAGAGATGAGTTGGATGAGTAAGTGTCCTGCTGTAAGGTTGGCTGTAAGGCGGACTCCGAGGGCTAGGGGGCGGATTAGTAGGCTGGTTGTTTCGATCAGGATTAGTGCGGGGATTAGGGGTGTAGGGGTACCTTCGGGTAATAGGTGGGCTAAAGAGGCTGATGGTTGGTTTCGTAGGCCTGTTAGTAGTGTGGCGAGCCATAGTGGGAAGGCTAGGGCTATGTTCATAGATAGTTGGGTGGTTGGGGTGAATGTATATGGAAGGAGGCCTAGAAGGTTGATTATAAGAAGTATGATTATTAGGGATGTAAATATTATGGCTCATTTGTGGCCATTTTTGTTGAGTGGGACTATTAGTTGTTTTGTGATTAGGTGAAGGAGTCATGTTTGGATAGTAGAAAGGCGGTTGTTGATTCATCGGTTGTTTGGGGACGGGAATAGTAGGGCTGGGAAGAGTAGGGATAGTAGGATTAAGGGGATGCCGAATAGATTGGGGCTGGAAAATTGGTCAAAGAAGCTTAGGTTCATGGTCAGGATCATGGTGTGGGTTTGGTAGTGAGGGAGGTCTTATTTGATGGGGGGTTGGTTGTGGTGAAGGCTAGTAGTTTTGGTTGGATGAGGAGTGCTAGGGTTAATCAGGTTATAATTATGATTGAAAATCATGGTGCGGGGTTAAGCTGTGGCATATCATTAAGGAGGGGGAAGTCCCTCTTTGGCTAGCTTAAAAGGCAAGTGCTGTTGCATAGCTTCTTAATGATTAGGATGATGATAGAAGGGACGATCAGGCCTCGAAATGTGGGAGTGGGGTTGATTCTACTACAATGGGTATGTAGCTGTGATTAGCCCCGCAAATTTCTGAGCATTGTCCGTAAAAAATCCCAGGCCGGGTGGTAATGAATGAAGTTTGGTTTAGTCGGCCTGGGATTGCGTCTGTTTTAACTCCGAGCGTTGGGACTGCTCAGGAGTGGAGTACGTCTCCTGCAGTAATGATCACGCGGATGGGGGATTCTATTGGGATAACTACGCGGTGGTCAACTTCTAGCAGTCGGAAGTGGCCGTTGGGTAAGTCTGGGGTGGGCACTATGTAGGAGTCGAATGATAGGTCTTTGAAGTCTGTGTATTCGTAGCTTCAGTATCATTGGTGGCCGATGGCTTTTAGGGTGAGGTCTGGTTCATCGATTTTGTCCATTATGTAGAGGATTTGTAGGGATGGGAGGGCGAGGAGTACCAGGACGATAGCAGGTAGGATTGTCCAGATCAGCTCTACTTCTTGGGCGTCTACAGCATTGGACGAGAGTTTTTCTGTTAGTATGTGGGCTAAAAGGTAGAGAACTAGGCTGCAGATAGCTAGGGCAACGATTAGGGCGTGGTCGTGGAATTCAACGAGTTCTTCTATGATGGGTGATGAGGCGTCTTGGAATCCTAGTTGGGAGTGGTTGGCCACATGAGATGTACAGGATTTTTACCTGTGATTTAGTCTTGACAAGGCTATGTAATTGGTTTACTAACGTCTCATAAGAAAGAAGCATGAGCGGTTAATGCAGTTGGCTTGAAACCAGCATGTGAGGGTTCGATTCCTTCCTTTCTTGTACTTGGACGAAGGCCGGTTCCTCGAAAGTATGGTATGGGGGAGGGCAGCCGTGGATTCATTCAACGTTTGTGGTAGTTAGTTCTGGTTGTAGGACTTTTCGTTTGGCCGGAAAGGCTTCTCAGATGATGAATATTAGTATGATTACGGCTACTATTGAGATTAGGGAGCCGATGGAGGAAATGGTGTTTCATAGTGTGTAGGCGTCGGGATAGTCCGAGTATCGTCGGGGTATTCCTGCTAGGCCTAGGAAGTGCTGGGGGAAGAACGTTAGGTTTACTCCTGTAAATATTACCCCGAAGTGGGCTTTTGCTCATGTTTGGTGTAGGGTAAACCCAGTGAGTAGTGGGAATCAGTGAGTAAATCCTGCTAGAATGGCAAAGACGGCGCCTATGGATAGGACGTAGTGGAAGTGGGCAACTACGTAGTACGTGTCGTGCAGGGCGATGTCTAGGGAAGAGTTTGCAAGAACGATTCCTGTTAATCCTCCGATGGTAAATAGGAAGATAAATCCTAGAGCTCATAGTATTGGGGGGGTCTCATTTGATTGTTCCTCCGTGCAGGGTGGCTAGTCAGCTAAATACTTTGATTCCGGTAGGGATGGCAATGATTATAGTGGCTGATGTAAAGTAGGCTCGGGTATCAACGTCTATTCCTACTGTAAACATGTGGTGAGCTCAGACGATGAATCCTAGGAAGCCGATGGATAGTATGGCTCAGACTATTCCCATGTAGCCGAAGGGCTCCTTTTTGCCTGAGTAGTACGTGACTACGTGTGAGATGATTCCAAACCCCGGTAGGATCAGAATATAGACTTCTGGGTGTCCGAAGAATCAGAATAGGTGTTGGTACAGGATTGGGTCTCCTCCTCCAGCGGGGTCGAAGAATGTGGTGTTTAGGTTTCGATCAGTTAGTAATATTGTAATACCGGCGGCGAGTACGGGGAGTGATAGAAGGAGTAGGATGGCGGTAATTAGTACGGATCAGACAAATAGTGGGGTTTGGTATTGTGAGAGTGCGGGGGGTTTTATGTTGATGGCTGTGGTGATAAAGTTGATGGCCCCAAGGATGGAGGAGATACCGGCTAAGTGGAGTGAGAAGATAGCCAGGTCTACTGAAGCTCCGGCGTGGGCAAGGTTACCTGCTAGGGGAGGGTAGACAGTTCAGCCTGTGCCGGCGCCAGCTTCTACAGTGGATGAGGCTAGTAGGAGGAGGAATGATGGGGGGAGGAGTCAAAAGCTTATGTTGTTTATTCGCGGGAATGCTATGTCGGGGGCACCGATTATGAGGGGGACTAATCAGTTGCCGAATCCTCCGATCATGATGGGTATGACTATAAAGAAGCTTATTACAAAGGCGTGAGCGGTAACGATTACATTGTAAATTTGGTTGTCGCCTAGGAGAGTTCCTGGTTGTCCTAGTTCTGCGCGGATTAATAGGCTGAGTGCGGTGCCGACTATTCCTGCTCATGCCCCGAAGATGAGGTACAGGGTGCCAATATCCTTATGGTTAGTGGAAAATAGTCATCGGTTGATGAAGGTGACGGGTAAGATGGCTGAGTGTTGAAGCGTTAGGCTGTAGTCCTTTTTACAGAGGTTTAATTCCTCTTCTTATCGGCTCTGTAGTGAAATTCATGTTGAGTTGCAAGCTCATCGATGCGCACTAGGGTGCGTCAGGGTCTTTGTAGGCAGAAGCCAATTGGTTTAGGCATTTAGCTGTTAACTAGAGTTTTGTGGGATCGAAGCCCATCTGTCTAGGGAGGCTTTAGCTTAATTAAAGCGTCTGACTTGCATTCAGAAGATACAGGTTAATATTCTGTAAGTCTTAATGTGCAGAAACTAAGAGGGTTTAACTCTTATTTAAGGCTTTGAAGGCCTTCGGTTTGGGGTGTTATCCTAAGTTTCTAGACAATGGCATGTATTATTGGGGACAGGGGAAGTAAGAGGATTGATAGTGAGGCAAGGACCGCAGTAGGTGTGCTTGGGGCTTTGCTAGTGTATCATTGTTTTATGTGGTTAGAGGAGTTGGGGGGAAGGGTAATTGTTGAGTGGTATGCGAGGCGTAGGTAGAAGAAGAGGCTGAGCAGTGATAGCATGGCAATTGCCATGGCTGCTGGTGTTATTTCCTGTTTAGTTAGTTCTTGGATGATAAGTCACTTTGGTATAAAGCCTGTTAATGGGGGGAGGCCTGCTAGGGATAAAAGTACTAGTATTAGGGTGGCGTTTAGCACTGGGGTTTTTGTTCATGAGGTTGTGATCATGGATAGGTTAAGGGCTTTGATTTTGTTAAGGGCTAGGAATACGGCTGATGTTATGATTGTGTATAGGTAGAAGGTAAGTAAGGCCAATTTGGGGCTGTAAACTAGGATGATGGCGATTCAGCCTAAGTGGGAGATGGACGAGAAGGCTAGGATTTTGCGTGTTTGTGTTTGGTTCAGTCCTATTCAGCCTCCTAGTGCTGTTGAGGCTAGGGCCATGGCGGTGAGTAGAGCTGGGTCGAGGGATTTGGATGTTAGTAGGAGCAGGGTTAGTGGGGGGAATTTTATGAGGGTCGAGAGTAGCAGGGCTGTTATTAGTGGCGATCCTTGTAGTACTTCTGGGAATCAGAAGTGAAATGGCACTAGGCCCAGTTTAATAGCGATTGCTGCTGTCAGTAGTAGACAGGAGGTTGGGTGGTTTATTTGTGTGATGTCTCATTGGCCGGTGACTCAGGCATTGGTTATGCTAGAGAATAGGACCAGGGCGGAAGCAGCTGCTTGGGTTAGGAAGTATTTCCTTGCGGCTTCTACTGCTCGTGGGTGGTGGGATTTGGCAATTAGGGGAATGATGGCTAGTGCGTTGATCTCCAGTCCTGTCCAGGCCAGAACTCAGTGGTTGCTGGAAATTGTGATTGTGGTGCCCAAGATGAGGCTGAAGGTTATGATTGGGGTCGCGTAAGGGTTCATTAGTAGAGGAGGGGGTTAAACCATCATTTTTGGGGTATGGGCCCGATAGCTTGATTAGCTGACTCTACTAGAAAATAATATAAGGGAAGTATGGAGAATTTTGATTTCTCTTGTGTGGGTTCAATTCCTACTTTTCTAAGGTCAACAGGAAATGAGAGGGCTGTTATACCTCTATGTTCACTTTATCATAGTGACCCTTTGTAGTTCAGGCACATTTCCTTATGTAAGGAGGTAGGCCTGCATAGCAGATAGGTATGCTGATGTGTCAGAGGCACAGAGCTAGTGTGAGGGGTAGGAAGTTTTTTCATAGTAGGTGCATTAGTTGGTCATATCGGAATCGTGGGTATGAAGCTCGGACCCATAAGAAACCAGAAGATAGTAGGAGGACTTTTGTGGCTAGGATGACGGGGAATAGTTCTGTGGGTGGCCCTAGGGCGCTTGGGTTTAGGAATATGATGGCTGTAAGTGTATTTATTAGCATAATGTTCGCATATTCAGCTAGGAAGAATAAGGCGAAGGGTCCTGCGGCGTATTCAACGTTAAACCCTGAGACTAGCTCAGATTCACCCTCTGTGAGGTCAAAAGGAGCTCGGTTTGTCTCTGCTAGGGTGGATACGTATCATATTATTGCTAGGGGTCATGAGGAGAAAATGAAGTATAGAGGCTCCTGTGCGATGGCAAAGGAGCTGAGTGTGTAGCTTCCGCTTAGTATGATTATTGATAGCAGGATTATGGCCAGTGTCACTTCGTATGAAATGGTCTGTGCTACTGCCCGTAGGGCTCCGATTAGTGCGTATTTTGAGTTCGAGGCTCAGCCTGATCATAGGACTGAGTAGACGGCTAGGCTTGACATGGCTATTAGGAAGAGAACTCCGAGGTTTAGATCTGCTAGGGGAAATGGGAGTGGTAGTGGTGCTCAAGTGGTGAGGGCTAGGACAAGGGCTAGTATTGGTATCAGAATGAATAGAAGTGGGGAAGAGGTAGAGGGTCGGATGGGCTCTTTGGTAAATAGTTTCAGTCCGTCCGCAAATGGTTGAAGTAGGCCAAAAGGTCCGACAACGTTAGGGCCTTTGCGGGATTGTATGTAGCTTAGGATTTTCCGTTCTACTAGGGTTAGGAAGGCTACGGCAATCAGGATTGGGATGATGTATAGGAGGGATATAACGAGGCAGCTTAGTGTTGTTATTTGAATCATGGGTGAAGCTAGGGAGAGGATTTGAACCTCTGGGGAAAGGGCTTAAGCCTTCTGCACTTGCCGGGCTCTGCCACTCTAGCTGGTCCTTTTCTAGGATTGAAAGTGGTGGGGGAAGGCCCTCTTCACGGTTTAGTTGGTTTCACTGCTTAGAGCGGGGGGGGGCGTGCTTGTGGTATTGGCCCCACTTTCCCGGTCCTTTCGTACTGGGGAGAGTGTGTCATAGATAGAAACCGACCTGGATTGCTCCGGTCTGAACTCAGATCACGTAGGACTGTTAATCGTTGAACAAACGAACCCTTAATAGCGGCTGCACCATTAGGATGTCCTGATCCAACATCGAGGTCGTAAACCCCCCTGTCGATATGGGCTCTTGAGGGGGATTGCGCTGTTATCCCTGGGGTAGCTTGGTCCATTAATCAATTATATTGGGTCTGGTCACTGTTAGCACTTTGAGGGGTAGCTCTAGGTAAAGAGGTATGGTCTTGTTTTTGGAGGATTTGTTCTCCTCCAAGGTCGCCCCAACCGAAAAATATCGACCAGGCTCTGCGATGGTAGTGGCCCCAGTGGGGTTGATTGAGGATTCGCGGTGGTCGTTGATTTTTAAGTTCCACAGGGTCTTCTCGTCTTATGTTCACATCCCCGCTTTTGCACGGGGAGATCAATTTCACTGATTATCTGTGAGAGACAGTTAAGACCTCGTTTAGCCATTCATACAAGTCTCGATTTATGGGACAATTGATTGCGCTATCTTTGCACGGTTAGGATACCGCGGCCGTTAAACCTAAGTCACCGGGCAGGCATCACCTTCAATACTTGTTTAATTTGCTGAAGGCTATGTTTTTGGTAAACAGTCGGGCCTTATTAATTTGCCGAGTTCCTTTCACAGATTTTAATCGCTCTTATAGGCGCTCCTGAGTCGGGTTAACAGGGTTAGTTAATACGTGGTCTTGTAGGGGTTTTTGTATCTGTCTAGGTCTGTTAATAATGTTTCTATGTAAGCTTGCGCCGTTAGAGGGGTGTGGCCCTGTACATGAGGGGCCTAGGATGATTCCTAGGATTGTTATGAGGATGGCAGCGGTTTTGGTGATAAGGGGTATGGTTATTGGGGGGGTTTTGGTTGGTGTGATGAAAGAGGTAATGATTATTCCTGCTGTAATGCTGCCTAGGGCGAGTCGGGTTAGGGGGGCGGTGATTAGTGGGTTGTTTTCGTTTATTGATACTATTGGGGGGATTCGGGTTTGTCCAGCTTGGACTAGGATGGTTATGCGGATGCTGTAGGTTGCGGTGAATGCTGTGGCTATAAGGGTTAGGAGTAGGGCTCAAGTATTTAGGTATGATGTGTTTAAGCTTTCGATGATGAGGTCTTTTGAGTAGAATCCGGCTAGGAATGGGGTTCCTATCAGCGCCAGGTTTCCGATGGTTAGGCAGGAAGTAGTGACTGGGAGTATTTTCTGTAGGCCTCCTATCTTTCGGATATCTTGTTCTCCGTTTAGGTTGTGGATGATAGACCCTGAGCATAGGAATAGTATGGCTTTAAAGAAGGCATGGGTTGAGATGTGTAGGAAGGCTAGTTGTGGGAGGTTTAGTCCGATAGTGACTATTATTAGTCCTAGTTGGCTGGATGTTGAGAAAGCAATGA
The DNA here is from genome assembly GCF_964034855.1 of Anser brachyrhynchus. NCBI lineage: Eukaryota > Metazoa > Chordata > Aves > Anseriformes > Anatidae > Anser > Anser brachyrhynchus. The sequence continues at coordinate 138,128 of NW_027663574.1, read as the reverse complement.
TTTTTTTGATGTCATTTTGGGTTAGGGCGCATGTGGCAGCGAATAGGGTTGATAGAGCACCTAGGCATAGGCAGGCAGTTAGGGCTGTCTGGTTGGTGGCTAGCAGGGGGTGCATGCGGATGAGCAGGAAGATTCCGGCTACTACTATGGTACTGGAGTGCAGTAGGGCTGATACTGGGGTGGGGCCTTCTATTGCTGCGGGCAGTCATGGGTGGAGTCCAAATTGGGCGGATTTTCCTGCGGCTGCGAGGATTAATCCTATGAGGGGGAGGATTGGGGTTTGGTGGGGGTGTACGGCTTGTTGGATCTCTCAGGTGTTGAATGTTGAAGCTAGTCATGCTATGCTCAGGATCAGTCCGATGTCTCCGATTCGGTTGTAGATTACGGCTCGTAGGGCGGCGGTGTTGGCATCTGCTCGGCCTTGTCATCAGCCGATGAGAAGGAAGGACATGATTCGTACTCCTTCCCAGCCTACGAATAGGAGGAATATGTTGTTTGCGGTTGTTAGGAGGAGTATGGCGACTAGGAATGTCAGTAGGTAGGTGAAAAATTTTGTTACGTATGGCTCTGAGGCCATGTATCATATGGCGAATTGTAGGATTGATCATGTTACAAATAGGGCGATTGGAAGAAATGTTATTGAGTATTGGTCTATTTTTAGGCTCAGGGGGATTTTAAAGTTTATAATGAATTTTCACTCCCAGTGGCAGGTGACAGATTCTACTCCCGAGTAGATGAATGCGGTTGTAGGGGCTAGGCTAATTAGGAATGCGGTTTTAACAGCGCGGGTGGTGGCTTGTGGGGTGTTTTTAAAGTTTTTAAATAGAAATGGCAGGATGATTGGGGTTAGGAGGATTGTCAGCGTGAGTAGTGTGAGGGAGTTGATTAGTAGTGTGGGGTTCACTATTTTTACTTGGATTTGCACCAAGATGGGTGGTTCCTAAGACCAGTGGATTGCTGTTATCCTTTAAAAGTAAGGGGGCTGAGGTTTTAGGCTCAGATGTAAGAGTTAGCAGCTCTTGTTGGTTAAACCCTCCCCTCGGCAGGTAAGAAGGTTTGAACTTCTATTCTTAGAATCACAGTCTAATGTTTGGTTTAAACTATACTTGCATGAGGGGATTCCGGAGATCAGTTCGGGTTTGAGGATTAGGAGGAATATTGGGATAATGTGGAGTGTTATGAGCAGGTGTTCTCGCGTGGTTGAGTTTTGCATAGATGTGATGTGGGAGGGGATTGAGCCTCGTGGGGTCATTAGTAGTATGAATAAGGTGTAGGAGGCGGTTAGTAGGGTTGCGATTCCTGTTAGGATGATCGTGAAGGCAGATCAGTTGAATAAGGTGATTATAATGGTTAGCTCTGCTATGAGGTTTGTTGTTGGGGGTAAGGCTATGTTTGTTAGATTGGCCAGCAATCATCAGGTAGCTATGAGTGGTAGGAGAGGTTGTAGGCCTCGTGTGAGTAGTAGAATTCGGCTGTGCGTACGTTCATAGTTTGTGTTGGCTAGGCAGAATAGTATGGAGGAAGTTAGTCCATGGGAAATTATTAGGATCATTGCCCCTGAGAATGATCAGTGGGTTTGGATTATTCCTGCGGCGATAACTAGGCCTATGTGGCTAACGGATGAATAAGCGATTAGTGATTTTAGGTCTGTCTGTCGTAGGCAGATTGAGCTAGTCATTAGGGCGCCTCATAGGGCCAGGGTTAGGAAGGGGTAGTGCAGGAGGTTGGACAGTGGGCCCATAAATAGAGTGACTCGTATAATTCCGTATCCTCCTAGCTTTAGTAGTAGGGCGGCGAGGAGTATTGAGCCTGCGATGGGTGCTTCTACGTGGGCTTTTGGCAGTCAGAGGTGTAGGCCGTATAGTGGGGCTTTTACTATGAATGCTATGAGCAGTGCTAGACCTGATAGTATTCCTGTCCATGAGGTGGATAGGGTTGGGTGGGTTAGTTGTAGGGTTGGCAGGTGCAGGGTGCCAATTTTCACGTATAGGTGTATGATTGTGATTAGCAGGGGTAGAGAGCTTACTGGCGTGTAGAATAGCAGGTAGATGCCAGCGCTTAGGCGTTCTGGTTGGTTCCCCCATCGGGTGATTAAGATTAGGGTGGGAATGAGGGTTGCTTCAAATGAGATGTAAAATAGTGCTAGTTCTGTGGTGGAAAAGGCTAGTAGGATGAATGGCTGGACTGCGACTAAGGTTGAGATAAAGATTCGTTTGCGTTGTAGGGGTTCTTGTTGCAGGTGGTTTTGGCTTGCTATGATTATGAGTGGGAGTAGTCAGCAGGATAGTACTAGGAGGGGGGATGAGATTTGGTCAATTCCTGTTCAGTTGGATAAAAATTTGTAGGGGTAGTAGGTTGGGATTAATCACTGTAGGCTTAGGGCAGCGATTAGGAGGCTGTATAAGGTGGTGTTAGTCCATAGAAATTTTGGTGGAGACAGCAGGGCTGTTGGAAGAAGTATGATTGTGGGTAGGATGATTTTTAGCATTGCAGGAGGTTTAGGTTGTGTAGATGGTCGGAGCCATGTGTGCGGGTGGAGGCTACTAGGATGGCCAGGCCTGTGCCCGCCTCACACGCTGAGAAGGTTAGCATGAGAATTGGTACCATGGTGAATGAGGAGACTTGGTTTTCGATGGATCATATTGATAGGCCTACGAATATCGATAATATTATGCTTTCAAGGCATAGTAGGGCGGATACTAGGTGGGTTCGGTGGAAGGCTAGTCCTAGTCCGCTGAAAATGAAGGCTGAGTAGAAGCTTAAATGTAGGGGCGACATAAGAAAGTTACAGGGTTGGCTGTAATCTGCTGGGTCGAAACCAGCTATCTTTTTGGTTAGACTAACTTTCTGTTATTCTGCTCATTCTAGGCCCCCTTGAATTCACTCGTAGGCCAGTCCGAGTGTTAGGAGAAGGAGGATCACTACAGTTCAGGTGAGGGTCATTAGGGGGGATTGGAGTTGGACGGCTCATGGCAGGGGGAGTAGGAGGGCGATTTCTAGGTCGAATAGGACGAACAGGATGGCTACTGAGGAAGAATCGGACTGAGAATGGTAATCGAGCAGATCCAAGTGGGTCGAATCCACATTCGTACGGTGAGAGTTTCTCTGAGTCGGGGTTTATTTGGGCGAGTCAGAAGTTTAATGCGGTTAGGGCGGCGCTTAGGATTGATGATAGGGCGAATATGAACATGAGTGCGTTCATTGCTCTCCTCTGGGTTTATACCAGATTCTAGAGATTGGAAGTCAATTGTAATTAATATACTAGAAGAGCAAGATCCTCATCAGTAGATGGTTATGTAGAGGAATAGTCAGATGACGTCTACGAAGTGTCAGTATCAGGCTGCTGCCTCGAATCCGAAGTGGTGGTCTGATGTAAAGTGGAACTTGATCAGTCGGAAGAGGCAGACGGTCAGGAAGGAGGATCCGATGATTACGTGGAGTCCGTGGAATCCAGTGGCAACGAAGAAGGTAGATCCGTAGACGCTATCGGCGATTGAGAATGGGGCTTCGTGGTATTCTATTGCTTGTAGGGCTGTGAAGTAGAATCCCAGGAGGATCGTTAGGGTTAGGGCGTGGATGGCGTGTTTTCGGTTTCCTTCTGTGATGCTGTGATGGGCTCACGTTACGGTAACGCCTGAGGCTAGTAGGATGGCTGTGTTTAGTAGGGGGACTTCTATCGGGTTGAGTGGTTTAATTCCTGTTGGGGGTCATTGGCCTCCTAGTTCTGGGGTTGGGGCCAGGCTCGAGTGGAAGAACGCTCAGAAGAACCCTAAGAAGAAGAATGCTTCGGATGTGATGAAAAGGATTATGCCGTATCGTAGGCCTTTTTGGACTGTGGGAGTGTGATGGCCTTGGAAGGTGCTTTCTCGTACAATGTCTCGTCATCATTGGAGTATTACTAGGAGTATTGAGATGAGGCCTAGGGTTAGTAATATGGATGAGTTGTAGTGGAATCACATGATTAATCCTGAGGTTGTGAGTAGGGCGGCGGCTGCCCCGAAGATTGGTCAAGGGCTTGGGTCAACTATGTGGTATGAGTGTGCTTGGTGTGCCATTAGATGTTTTCTTGTAAGTATAGGCTTAGAAGGAGCACGAAGACGTAGGCCTGGATTATGGCTACTGCTACTTCTAGGATGGTTAGGAGTAGTAGGATGATTATTGTTAGGATGGATACTGCAGGAAGGGTGGGTATTAATGCAATGGAGGCTGTAGAGATGAGTTGGATGAGTAAGTGTCCTGCTGTAAGGTTGGCTGTAAGGCGGACTCCGAGGGCTAGGGGGCGGATTAGTAGGCTGGTTGTTTCGATCAGGATTAGTGCGGGGATTAGGGGTGTAGGGGTACCTTCGGGTAATAGGTGGGCTAAAGAGGCTGATGGTTGGTTTCGTAGGCCTGTTAGTAGTGTGGCGAGCCATAGTGGGAAGGCTAGGGCTATGTTCATAGATAGTTGGGTGGTTGGGGTGAATGTATATGGAAGGAGGCCTAGAAGGTTGATTATAAGAAGTATGATTATTAGGGATGTAAATATTATGGCTCATTTGTGGCCATTTTTGTTGAGTGGGACTATTAGTTGTTTTGTGATTAGGTGAAGGAGTCATGTTTGGATAGTAGAAAGGCGGTTGTTGATTCATCGGTTGTTTGGGGACGGGAATAGTAGGGCTGGGAAGAGTAGGGATAGTAGGATTAAGGGGATGCCGAATAGATTGGGGCTGGAAAATTGGTCAAAGAAGCTTAGGTTCATGGTCAGGATCATGGTGTGGGTTTGGTAGTGAGGGAGGTCTTATTTGATGGGGGGTTGGTTGTGGTGAAGGCTAGTAGTTTTGGTTGGATGAGGAGTGCTAGGGTTAATCAGGTTATAATTATGATTGAAAATCATGGTGCGGGGTTAAGCTGTGGCATATCATTAAGGAGGGGGAAGTCCCTCTTTGGCTAGCTTAAAAGGCAAGTGCTGTTGCATAGCTTCTTAATGATTAGGATGATGATAGAAGGGACGATCAGGCCTCGAAATGTGGGAGTGGGGTTGATTCTACTACAATGGGTATGTAGCTGTGATTAGCCCCGCAAATTTCTGAGCATTGTCCGTAAAAAATCCCAGGCCGGGTGGTAATGAATGAAGTTTGGTTTAGTCGGCCTGGGATTGCGTCTGTTTTAACTCCGAGCGTTGGGACTGCTCAGGAGTGGAGTACGTCTCCTGCAGTAATGATCACGCGGATGGGGGATTCTATTGGGATAACTACGCGGTGGTCAACTTCTAGCAGTCGGAAGTGGCCGTTGGGTAAGTCTGGGGTGGGCACTATGTAGGAGTCGAAGGATAGGTCTTTGAAGTCTGTGTATTCGTAGCTTCAGTATCATTGGTGGCCGATGGCTTTTAGGGTGAGGTCTGGTTCATCGATTTTGTCCATTATGTAGAGGATTTGTAGGGATGGGAGGGCGAGGAGTACCAGGACGATAGCAGGTAGGATTGTCCAGATCAGCTCTACTTCTTGGGCGTCTACAGCATTGGACGAGAGTTTTTCTGTTAGTATGTGGGCTAAAAGGTAGAGAACTAGGCTGCAGATAGCTAGGGCAACGATTAGGGCGTGGTCGTGGAATTCAACGAGTTCTTCTATGATGGGTGATGAGGCGTCTTGGAATCCTAGTTGGGAGTGGTTGGCCACATGAGATGTACAGGATTTTTACCTGTGATTTAGTCTTGACAAGGCTATGTAATTGGTTTACTAACGTCTCATAAGAAAGAAGCATGAGCGGTTAATGCAGTTGGCTTGAAACCAGCATGTGAGGGTTCGATTCCTTCCTTTCTTGTACTTGGACGAAGGCCGGTTCCTCGAAAGTATGGTATGGGGGAGGGCAGCCGTGGATTCATTCAACGTTTGTGGTAGTTAGTTCTGGTTGTAGGACTTTTCGTTTGGCCGGAAAGGCTTCTCAGATGATGAATATTAGTATGATTACGGCTACTATTGAGATTAGGGAGCCGATGGAGGAAATGGTGTTTCATAGTGTGTAGGCGTCGGGATAGTCCGAGTATCGTCGGGGTATTCCTGCTAGGCCTAGGAAGTGCTGGGGGAAGAACGTTAGGTTTACTCCTGTAAATATTACCCCGAAGTGGGCTTTTGCTCATGTTTGGTGTAGGGTAAACCCAGTGAGTAGTGGGAATCAGTGAGTAAATCCTGCTAGAATGGCAAAGACGGCGCCTATGGATAGGACGTAGTGGAAGTGGGCAACTACGTAGTACGTGTCGTGCAGGGCGATGTCTAGGGAAGAGTTTGCAAGAACGATTCCTGTTAATCCTCCGATGGTAAATAGGAAGATAAATCCTAGAGCTCATAGTATTGGGGGGGTCTCATTTGATTGTTCCTCCGTGCAGGGTGGCTAGTCAGCTAAATACTTTGATTCCGGTAGGGATGGCAATGATTATAGTGGCTGATGTAAAGTAGGCTCGGGTATCAACGTCTATTCCTACTGTAAACATGTGGTGAGCTCAGACGATGAATCCTAGGAAGCCGATGGATAGTATGGCTCAGACTATTCCCATGTAGCCGAAGGGCTCCTTTTTGCCTGAGTAGTACGTGACTACGTGTGAGATGATTCCAAACCCCGGTAGGATCAGAATATAGACTTCTGGGTGTCCGAAGAATCAGAATAGGTGTTGGTACAGGATTGGGTCTCCTCCTCCAGCGGGGTCGAAGAATGTGGTGTTTAGGTTTCGATCAGTTAGTAATATTGTAATACCGGCGGCGAGTACGGGGAGTGATAGAAGGAGTAGGATGGCGGTAATTAGTACGGATCAGACAAATAGTGGGGTTTGGTATTGTGAGAGTGCGGGGGGTTTTATGTTGATGGCTGTGGTGATAAAGTTGATGGCCCCAAGGATGGAGGAGATACCGGCTAAGTGGAGTGAGAAGATAGCCAGGTCTACTGAAGCTCCGGCGTGGGCAAGGTTACCTGCTAGGGGAGGGTAGACAGTTCAGCCTGTGCCGGCGCCAGCTTCTACAGTGGATGAGGCTAGTAGGAGGAGGAATGATGGGGGGAGGAGTCAAAAGCTTATGTTGTTTATTCGCGGGAATGCTATGTCGGGGGCACCGATTATGAGGGGGACTAATCAGTTGCCGAATCCTCCGATCATGATGGGTATGACTATAAAGAAGCTTATTACAAAGGCGTGAGCGGTAACGATTACATTGTAAATTTGGTCGTCGCCTAGGAGAGTTCCTGGTTGTCCTAGTTCTGCGCGGATTAATAGGCTGAGTGCGGTGCCGACTATTCCTGCTCATGCCCCGAAGATGAGGTACAGGGTGCCAATATCCTTATGGTTAGTGGAAAATAGTCATCGGTTGATGAAGGTGACGGGTAAGATGGCTGAGTGTTGAAGCGTTAGGCTGTAGTCCTTTTTACAGAGGTTTAATTCCTCTTCTTATCGGCTCTGTAGTGAAATTCATGTTGAGTTGCAAGCTCATCGATGCGCACTAGGGTGCGTCAGGGTCTTTGTAGGCAGAAGCCAATTGGTTTAGGCATTTAGCTGTTAACTAGAGTTTTGTGGGATCGAAGCCCATCTGTCTAGGGAGGCTTTAGCTTAATTAAAGCGTCTGACTTGCATTCAGAAGATACAGGTTAATATTCTGTAAGTCTTAATGTGCAGAAACTAAGAGGGTTTAACTCTTATTTAAGGCTTTGAAGGCCTTCGGTTTGGGGTGTTATCCTAAGTTTCTAGACAATGGCATGTATTATTGGGGACAGGGGAAGTAAGAGGATTGATAGTGAGGCAAGGACCGCAGTAGGTGTGCTTGGGGCTTTGCTAGTGTATCATTGTTTTATGTGGTTAGAGGAGTTGGGGGGAAGGGTAATTGTTGAGTGGTATGCGAGGCGTAGGTAGAAGAAGAGGCTGAGCAGTGATAGCATGGCAATTGCCATGGCTGCTGGTGTTATTTCCTGTTTAGTTAGTTCTTGGATGATAAGTCACTTTGGTATAAAGCCTGTTAATGGGGGGAGGCCTGCTAGGGATAAAAGTACTAGTATTAGGGTGGCGTTTAGCACTGGGGTTTTTGTTCATGAGGTTGTGATCATGGATAGGTTAAGGGCTTTGATTTTGTTAAGGGCTAGGAATACGGCTGATGTTATGATTGTGTATAGGTAGAAGGTAAGTAAGGCCAATTTGGGGCTGTAAACTAGGATGATGGTGATTCAGCCTAAGTGGGAGATGGACGAGAAGGCTAGGATTTTGCGTGTTTGTGTTTGGTTCAGTCCTATTCAGCCTCCTAGTGCTGTTGAGGCTAGGGCCATGGCGGTGAGTAGAGCTGGGTCGAGGGATTTGGATGTTAGTAGGAGCAGGGTTAGTGGGGGGAATTTTATGAGGGTCGAGAGTAGCAGGGCTGTTATTAGTGGCGATCCTTGTAGTACTTCTGGGAATCAGAAGTGAAATGGCACTAGGCCCAGTTTAATAGCGATTGCTGCTGTCAGTAGTAGACAGGAGGTTGGGTGGTTTATTTGTGTGATGTCTCATTGGCCGGTGACTCAGGCATTGGTTATGCTAGAGAATAGGACCAGGGCGGAAGCAGCTGCTTGGGTTAGGAAGTATTTCGTTGCGGCTTCTACTGCTCGTGGGTGGTGGGATTTGGCAATTAGGGGAATGATGGCTAGTGTGTTGATCTCCAGTCCTGTCCAGGCCAGAACTCAGTGGTTGCTGGAAATTGTGATTGTGGTGCCCAAGATGAGGCTGAAGGTTATGATTGGGGTCGCGTAAGGGTTCATTAGTAGAGGAGGGGGTTAAACCATCATTTTTGGGGTATGGGCCCGATAGCTTGATTAGCTGACTCTACTAGAAAATAATATAAGGGAAGTATGGAGAATTTTGATTTCTCTTGTGTGGGTTCAATTCCTACTTTTCTAAGGTCAACAGGAAATGAGAGGGCTGTTATACCTCTATGTTCACTTTATCATAGTGACCCTTTGTAGTTCAGGCACATTTCCTTATGTAAGGAGGTAGGCCTGCATAGCAGATAGGTATGCTGATGTGTCAGAGGCACAGAGCTAGTGTGAGGGGTAGGAAGTTTTTTCATAGTAGGTGCATTAGTTGGTCATATCGGAATCGTGGGTCAGGCCTACGTCTTCGTGCTCCTTCTAAGCCTATACTTACAAGAAAACATCTAATGGCACACCAAGCACACTCATACCACATAGTTGACCCAAGCCCTTGACCAATCTTCGGGGCAGCCGCCGCCCTACTCACAACCTCAGGATTAATCATGTGATTCCACTACAACTCATCCATACTACTAACCCTAGGCCTCATCTCAATACTCCTAGTAATACTCCAATGATGACGAGACATTGTACGAGAAAGCACCTTCCAAGGCCATCACACTCCCACAGTCCAAAAAGGCCTACGATACGGCATAATCCTTTTCATCACATCCGAAGCATTCTTCTTCTTAGGGTTCTTCTGAGCGTTCTTCCACTCGAGCCTGGCCCCAACCCCAGAACTAGGAGGCCAACGACCCCCAACAGGAATTAAACCACTCAACCCGATAGAAGTCCCCCTACTAAACACAGCCATCCTACTAGCCTCAGGCGTTACCGTAACGTGAGCCCATCACAGCATCACAGAAGGAAACCGAAAACACGCCATCCACGCCCTAACCCTAACGATCCTCCTGGGATTCTACTTCACAGCCCTACAAGCAATAGAATACCACGAAGCCCCATTCTCAATCGCCGATAGCGTCTACGGATCTACCTTCTTCGTTGCCACTGGATTCCACGGACTCCACGTAATCATCGGATCCTCCTTCCTGACCGTCTGCCTCTTCCGACTGATCAAGTTCCACTTTACATCAGACCACCACTTCGGATTCGAGGCAGCAGCCTGATACTGACACTTCGTAGACGTCATCTGACTATTCCTCTACATAACCATCTACTGATGAGGATCTTGCTCTTCTAGTATATTAATTACAATTGACTTCCAATCTCTAGAATCTGGTATAAACCCAGAGGAGAGCAATGAACGCACTCATGTTCATATTCGCCCTATCATCAATCCTAAGCGCCGCCCTAACCGCATTAAACTTCTGACTCGCCCAAATAAACCCCGACTCAGAGAAACTCTCACCGTACGAATGTGGATTCGACCCACTTGGATCTGCTCGATTACCATTCTCAGTCCGATTCTTTCTCAGTAGCCATCCTGTTCGTCCTATTCGACCTAGAAATCGCCCTCCTACTCCCCCTGCCATGAGCCGTCCAACTCCAATCCCCCCTAATGACCCTCACCTGAACTGTAGTGATCCTCCTTCTCCTAACACTCGGACTGGCCTACGAGTGAATTCAAGGGGGCCTAGAATGAGCAGAATAACAGAAAGTTAGTCTAACCAAAAAGATAGCTGGTTTCGACCCAGCAGATTACAGCCAACCCTGTAACTTTCTTATGTCGCCCCTACATTTAAGCTTCTACTCAGCCTTCATTTTCAGCGGACTAGGACTAGCCTTCCACCGAACCCACCTAGTATCCGCCCTACTATGCCTTGAAAGCATAATATTATCGATATTCGTAGGCCTATCAATATGATCCATCGAAAACCAAGTCTCCTCATTCACCATGGTACCAATTCTCATGCTAACCTTCTCAGCGTGTGAGGCGGGCACAGGCCTGGCCATCCTAGTAGCCTCCACCCGCACACATGGCTCCGACCATCTACACAACCTAAACCTCCTGCAATGCTAAAAATCATCCTACCCACAATCATACTTCTTCCAACAGCCCTGCTGTCTCCACCAAAATTTCTATGGACTAACACCACCTTATACAGCCTCCTAATCGCTGCCCTAAGCCTACAGTGATTAATCCCAACCTACTACCCCTACAAATTTTTATCCAACTGAACAGGAATTGACCAAATCTCATCCCCCCTCCTAGTACTATCCTGCTGACTACTCCCACTCATAATCATAGCAAGCCAAAACCACCTGCAACAAGAACCCCTACAACGCAAACGAATCTTTATCTCAACCTTAGTCGCAGTCCAGCCATTCATCCTACTAGCCTTTTCCACCACAGAACTAGCACTATTTTACATCTCATTTGAAGCAACCCTCATTCCCACCCTAATCTTAATCACCCGATGGGGGAACCAACCAGAACGCCTAAGCGCTGGCATCTACCTGCTATTCTACACGCCAGTAAGCTCTCTACCCCTGCTAATCACAATCATACACCTATACGTGAAAATTGGCACCCTGCACCTGCCAACCCTACAACTAACCCACCCAACCCTATCCACCTCATGGACAGGAATACTATCAGGTCTAGCACTGCTCATAGCATTCATAGTAAAAGCCCCACTATACGGCCTACACCTCTGACTGCCAAAAGCCCACGTAGAAGCACCCATCGCAGGCTCAATACTCCTCGCCGCCCTACTACTAAAGCTAGGAGGATACGGAATTATACGAGTCACTCTATTTATGGGCCCACTGTCCAACCTCCTGCACTACCCCTTCCTAACCCTGGCCCTATGAGGCGCCCTAATGACTAGCTCAATCTGCCTACGACAGACAGACCTAAAATCACTAATCGCTTATTCATCCGTTAGCCACATAGGCCTAGTTATCGCCGCAGGAATAATCCAAACCCACTGATCATTCTCAGGGGCAATGATCCTAATAATTTCCCATGGACTAACTTCCTCCATACTATTCTGCCTAGCCAACACAAACTATGAACGTACGCACAGCCGAATTCTACTACTCACACGAGGCCTACAACCTCTCCTACCACTCATAGCTACCTGATGATTGCTGGCCAATCTAACAAACATAGCCTTACCCCCAACAACAAACCTCATAGCAGAGCTAACCATTATAATCACCTTATTCAACTGATCTGCCTTCACGATCATCCTAACAGGAATCGCAACCCTACTAACCGCCTCCTACACCTTATTCATACTACTAATGACCCAACGAGGCTCAATCCCCTCCCACATCACATCTATGCAAAACTCAACCACGCGAGAACACCTGCTCATAACACTCCACATTATCCCAATATTCCTCCTAATCCTCAAACCCGAACTGATCTCCGGAATCCCCTCATGCAAGTATAGTTTAAACCAAACATTAGACTGTGATTCTAAGAATAGAAGTTCAAACCTTCTTACCTGCCGAGGGGAGGGTTTAACCAACAAGAGCTGCTAACTCTTACATCTGAGCCTAAAACCTCAGCCCCCTTACTTTTAAAGGATAACAGCAATCCACTGGTCTTAGGAACCACCCATCTTGGTGCAAATCCAAGTAAAAATAGTGAACCCCACACTACTAATCAACTCCCTCACACTACTCACGCTGACAATCCTCCTAACCCCAATCATCCTGCCATTTCTATTTAAAAACTTTAAAAACACCCCACAAGCCACCACCCGCGCTGTTAAAACCGCATTCCTAATTAGCCTAGCCCCTACAACCGCATTCATCTACTCGGGAGTAGAATCTGTCACCTGCCACTGGGAGTGAAAATTCATTATAAACTTTAAAATCCCCCTGAGCCTAAAAATAGACCAATACTCAATAACATTTCTTCCAATCGCCCTATTTGTAACATGATCAATCCTACAATTCGCCATATGATACATGGCCTCAGAGCCATACGTAACAAAATTTTTCACCTACCTACTGACATTCCTAGTCGCCATACTCCTCCTAACAACCGCAAACAACATATTCCTCCTATTCGTAGGCTGGGAAGGAGTACGAATCATGTCCTTCCTTCTCATCGGCTGATGACAAGGCCGAGCAGATGCCAACACCGCCGCCCTACGAGCCGTAATCTACAACCGAATCGGAGACATCGGACTGATCCTGAGCATAGCATGACTAGCTTCAACATTCAACACCTGAGAGATCCAACAAGCCGTACACCCCCACCAAACCCCAATCCTCCCCCTCATAGGATTAATCCTCGCAGCCGCAGGAAAATCCGCCCAATTTGGACTCCACCCATGACTGCCCGCAGCAATAGAAGGCCCCACCCCAGTATCAGCCCTACTGCACTCCAGTACCATAGTAGTAGCCGGAATCTTCCTGCTCATCCGCATGCACCCCCTGCTAGCCACCAACCAGACAGCCCTAACTGCCTGCCTATGCCTAGGTGCTCTATCAACCCTATTCGCTGCCACATGCGCCCTAACCCAAAATGACATCAAAAAAATCATTGCTTTCTCAACATCCAGCCAACTAGGACTAATAATAGTCACTATCGGACTAAACCTCCCACAACTAGCCTTCCTACACATCTCAACCCATGCCTTCTTTAAAGCCATACTATTCCTATGCTCAGGGTCTATCATCCACAACCTAAACGGAGAACAAGATATCCGAAAGATAGGAGGCCTACAGAAAATACTCCCAGTCACTACTTCCTGCCTAACCATCGGAAACCTGGCGCTGATAGGAACCCCATTCCTAGCCGGATTCTACTCAAAAGACCTCATCATCGAAAGCTTAAACACATCATACCTAAATACTTGAGCCCTACTCCTAACCCTTATAGCCACAGCATTCACCGCAACCTACAGCATCCGCATAACCATCCTAGTCCAAGCTGGACAAACCCGAATCCCCCCAATAGTATCAATAAACGAAAACAACCCACTAATCACCGCCCCCCTAACCCGACTCGCCCTAGGCAGCATTACAGCAGGAATAATCATTACCTCTTTCATCACACCAACCAAAACCCCCCCAATAACCATACCCCTTATCACCAAAACCGCTGCCATCCTCATAACAATCCTAGGAATCATCCTAGGCCCCTCATGTACAGGGCCACACCCCTCTAACGGCGCAAGCTTACATAGAAACATTATTAACAGACCTAGACAGATACAAAAACCCCTACAAGACCACGTATTAACTAACCCTGTTAACCCGACTCAGGAGCGCCTATAAGAGCGATTAAAATCTGTGAAAGGAACTCGGCAAATTAATAAGGCCCGACTGTTTACCAAAAACATAGCCTTCAGCAAATTAAACAAGTATTGAAGGTGATGCCTGCCCGGTGACTTAGGTTTAACGGCCGCGGTATCCTAACCGTGCAAAGATAGCGCAATCAATTGTCCCATAAATCGAGACTTGTATGAATGGCTAAACGAGGTCTTAACTGTCTCTCACAGATAATCAGTGAAATTGATCTCCCCGTGCAAAAGCGGGGATGTGAACATAAGACGAGAAGACCCTGTGGAACTTAAAAATCAACGACCACCGCGAATCCTCAATCAACCCCACTGGGGCCACTACCATCGCAGAGTCACTACACTGCACTCTTGACTCACTGCACTGCATCCCCAGTGGTGCCAGTGCACTCTCTGGACTCACTGCACTGCATCCCCAGTGGTGCCAGTGCACTCTCTGGACTCACTGCAGTGCATCCCCAGTGGTGCCAGTGCACTCTCTGGACTCACTGCACTGCATCCCCAGTGGTGCCAGTGCACTCTCTGCACTCACTGCACTGCATTCCCAGTGGTGCCAGTGCAGTCTCTGGACTCACTGCACTGCATCCCCAGTGGTGCCAGTGCAGTCTCTGGACTCACTGCACTGCATCCCCAGTGGTGCCAGTGCACTCTCTGGACTCACTGCAGTGCATCCCCAGTGGTGCCAGTGCAGTCTCTGGACTCACTGCAGTGCATCGCCAGTGGTGCCAGTGCACTCTCTGGACTCACTGAAGTGCATCCCCAGTGGTGTCAGTGCACTCACTGGACTGACTGCACTGCATCCCCAGTGGTGCCAGTGCACTCTCCGGAGTCACAGCACTGCATCCCCAGTGGTGCCAGTGCACTCGCTGGACTCACTGTACTGCATCACAGGTGGTGCCAGTGCACTCTCTGGACTCACTACAGTGAATCCCCGGTGGTGCCAGTGCACTCTCTGCACTCACTGCACAGCATCCCCAGTGGTGCCAGTGCACTCACTGGACTCACTGGACTGCATCCCCAGTGGTGCCAGTGCACTCTCTGGACTCACTGAACTGCATCCCCAGTGGTGCCAGTGCACTCTCTGGACTCACTGCACTGCATCCCCAGTGGTGTCAGTGCACTCTCTGGACTCACTGAAGTGCATCCCCAGTGGTGCCAGTGCACTCTCTGGACTCACTGCACTGCATCCCCAGTGGTGCCAGTGCACTCTCTGGACTCACTGCACTGCATCCCCAGTGGTGATGGTACAATCTCTGGACTCACTGTAGTGCATCCCCAGTGATGTCAGTGCACTCTCTGGACTCACTGCAGTGCATCCCCGGTGTTGCCAGTGCACTCTCTTGACTCACTGCACTGCATCCCCAGTGGTGCCAGTGCACTCTCTGGACTCACTGCACTGCATCCCCAGTGGTGCCAGTGCACTCTCTGGACTCACTGCAGTGCATCGCCAGTGGTGCCAGTGCACTCTCTGGACTCACTGCACTGCATCCCCAGTGGTGCCAGTGCACTCTCTGCACTCACTGCACTGCATTCCCAGTGGTGCCAGTGAAGTCTCTGGACTCACTGCACTGCATCCCCAGTGGTGCCAGTGCAATCTCTGGACTCACTGCAGTTCATCCCCAGTGGTGCCAGTGCACTCTCTGGACTCACTGCAGTGCATCCCCAGGGCAAAAGTGGGGATGTGAACATAAGACGAGAAGACCCTGTGGAACTTAAAAATCAACGACCACCGCGAATCCTCAATCAACCCCACTGGGGCCACTACCATCGCAGAGCCTGGTCGATATTTTTCGGTTGGGGCGACCTTGGAGGAGAACAAATCCTCCAAAAACAAGACCATACCTCTTTACCTAGAGCTACCCCTCAAAGTGCTAACAGTGACCAGACCCAATATAATTGATTAATGGACCAAGCTACCCCAGGGATAACAGCGCAATCCCCCTCAAGAGCCCATATCGACAGGGGGGTTTACGACCTCGATGTTGGATCAGGACATCCTAATGGTGCAGCCGCTATTAAGGGTTCGTTTGTTCAACGATTAACAGTCCTACGTGATCTGAGTTCAGACCGGAGCAATCCAGGTCGGTTTCTATCTATGACACACTCTCCCCAGTACGAAAGGACCGGGAAAGTGGGGCCAATACCACAAGCACGCCCCCCCCCCGCTCTAAGCAGTGAAACCAACTAAACCGTGAAGAGGGCCTTCCCCCACCACTTTCAATCCTAGAAAAGGACCAGCTAGAGTGGCAGAGCCCGGCAAGTGCAGAAGGCTTAAGCCCTTTCCCCAGAGGTTCAAATCCTCTCCCTAGCTTCACCCATGATTCAAATAACAACACTAAGCTGCCTCATTATATCCCTCCTATACATCATCCCAATCCTGATTGCCGTAGCCTTCCTAACCCTAGTAGAACGGAAAATCCTAAGCTACATACAATCCCGCAAAGGCCCTAACGTTGTCGGGCCTTTTGGCCTACTTCAACCATTTGCGGACGGACTGAAACTATTTACCAAAGAGCCCATCCGACCCTCTACCTCTTCCCCACTTCTATTCATTCTGATACCAATACTAGCCCTTGTCCTAGCCCTCACCACTTGAGCACCACTACCACTCCCATTTCCCCTAGCAGATCTAAACCTCGGAGTTCTCTTCCTAATAGCCATGTCAAGCCTAGCCGTCTACTCAGTCCTATGATCAGGCTGAGCCTCGAACTCAAAATACGCACTAATCGGAGCCCTACGGGCAGTAGCACAGACCATTTCATACGAAGTGACACTGGCCATAATCCTGCTATCAATAATCATACTAAGCGGAAGCTACACACTCAGCTCCTTTGCCGTCGCACAGGAGCCTCTATACTTCATTTTCTCCTCATGACCCCTAGCAATAATATGATACGTATCCACCCTAGCAGAGACAAACCGAGCTCCTTTTGACCTCACAGAGGGCGAATCTGAGCTAGTCTCAGGGTTTAACGTTGAATACGCCGCAGGACCCTTCGCCTTATTCTTCCTAGCTGAATATGCGAACATTATGCTAATAAATACACTTACAGCCATCATATTCCTAAACCCAAGCGCCCTAGGGCCACCCACAGAACTATTCCCCGTCATCCTAGCCACAAAAGTCCTCCTACTATCTTCTGGTTTCTTATGGGTCCGAGCTTCATACCCACGATTCCGATATGACCAACTAATGCACCTACTATGAAAAAACTTCCTACCCCTCACACTAGCTCTGTGCCTCTGACACATCAGCATACCTATCTGCTATGCAGGCCTACCTCCTTACATAAGGAAATGTGCCTGAACTACAAAGGGTCACTATGATAAAGTGAACATAGAGGTATAACAGCCCTCTCATTTCCTGTTGACCTTAGAAAAGTAGGAATTGAACCCACACAAGAGAAATCAAAATTCTCCATACTTCCCTTATATTATTTTCTAGTAGAGTCAGCTAATCAAGCTATCGGGCCCATACCCCGAAAATGATGGCTTAACCCCCTCCTCTACTAATGAACCCTTACGCGACCCCAATCATAACCTTCAGCCTCATCTTGGGCACCACAATCACAATTTCCAGCAACCACTGAGTTCTGGCCTGGACAGGACTGGAGATCAACGCACTAGCCATCATTCCCCTAATTGCCAAATCCCACCACCCACGAGCAGTAGAAGCCGCAACGAAATACTTCCTAACCCAAGCAGCTGCTTCCGCCCTGGTCCTATTCTCTAGCATAACCAATGCCTGAGTCACCGGCCAATGAGACATCACACAAATAAACCACCCAACCTCCTGTCTACTACTGACAGCAGCAATCGCTATTAAACTGGGCCTAGTGCCATTTCACTTCTGATTCCCAGAAGTTCTACAAGGATCGCCACTAATAACAGCCCTGCTACTCTCGACCCTCATAAAATTCCCCCCACTAACCCTGCTCCTACTAACATCCAAATCCCTCGACCCAGCTCTACTCACCGCCATGGCCCTAGCCTCAACAGCACTAGGAGGCTGAATAGGACTGAACCAAACACAAACACGCAAAATCCTAGCCTTCTCGTCCATCTCCCACTTAGGCTGAATCGCCATCATCCTAGTTTACAGCCCCAAATTGGCCTTACTTACCTTCTACCTATACACAATCATAACATCAGCCGTATTCCTAGCCCTTAACAAAATCAAAGCCCTTAACCTATCCATGATCACAACCTCATGAACAAAAACCCCAGTGCTAAACGCCACCCTAATACTAGTACTTTTATCCCTAGCAGGCCTCCCCCCATTAACAGGCTTTATACCAAAGTGACTTATCATCCAAGAACTAACTAAACAGGAAATAACACCAGCAGCCATGGCAATTGCCATGCTATCACTGCTCAGCCTCTTCTTCTACCTACGCCTCGCATACCACTCAACAATTACCCTTCCCCCCAACTCCTCTAACCACATAAAACAATGATACACTAGCAAAGCCCCAAGCACACCTACTGCGGTCCTTGCCTCACTATCAATCCTCTTACTTCCCCTGTCCCCAATAATACATGCCATTGTCTAGAAACTTAGGATAACACCCCAAACCGAAGGCCTTCAAAGCCTTAAATAAGAGTTAAACCCTCTTAGTTTCTGCACATTAAGACTTACAGAATATTAACCTGTATCTTCTGAATGCAAGTCAGACGCTTTAATTAAGCTAAAGCCTCCCTAGACAGATGGGCTTCGATCCCACAAAACTCTAGTTAACAGCTAAATGCCTAAACCAATTGGCTTCTGCCTACAAAGACCCTGACGCACCCTAGTGCGCATCGATGAGCTTGCAACTCAACATGAATTTCACTACAGAGCCGATAAGAAGAGGAATTAAACCTCTGTAAAAAGGACTACAGCCTAACGCTTCAACACTCAGCCATCTTACCCGTCACCTTCATCAACCGATGACTATTTTCCACTAACCATAAGGATATTGGCACCCTGTACCTCATCTTCGGGGCATGAGCAGGAATAGTCGGCACCGCACTCAGCCTATTAATCCGCGCAGAACTAGGACAACCAGGAACTCTCCTAGGCGACGACCAAATTTACAATGTAATCGTTACCGCTCACGCCTTTGTAATAAGCTTCTTTATAGTCATACCCATCATGATCGGAGGATTCGGCAACTGATTAGTCCCCCTCATAATCGGTGCCCCCGACATAGCATTCCCGCGAATAAACAACATAAGCTTTTGACTCCTCCCCCCATCATTCCTCCTACTACTAGCCTCATCCACTGTAGAAGCTGGCGCCGGCACAGGCTGAACTGTCTACCCTCCCCTAGCAGGTGACCTTGCCCACGCCGGAGCTTCAGTAGACCTGGCTATCTTCTCACTCCACTTAGCCGGTATCTCCTCCATCCTTGGGGCCATCAACTTTATCACCACAGCCATCAACATAAAACCCCCCGCACTCTCACAATACCAAACCCCACTATTTGTCTGATCCGTACTAATTACCGCCATCCTACTCCTTCTATCACTCCCCGTACTCGCCGCCGGTATTACAATATTACTAACTGATCGAAACCTAAACACCACATTCTTCGACCCCGCTGGAGGAGGAGACCCAATCCTGTACCAACACCTATTCTGATTCTTCGGACACCCAGAAGTCTATATTCTGATCCTACCGGGGTTTGGAATCATCTCACACGTAGTCACGTACTACTCAGGCAAAAAGGAGCCCTTCGGCTACATGGGAATAGTCTGAGCCATACTATCCATCGGCTTCCTAGGATTCATCGTCTGAGCTCACCACATGTTTACAGTAGGAATAGACGTTGATACCCGAGCCTACTTTACATCAGCCACTATAATCATTGCCATCCCTACCGGAATCAAAGTATTTAGCTGACTAGCCACCCTGCACGGAGGAACAATCAAATGAGACCCCCCCAATACTATGAGCTCTAGGATTTATCTTCCTATTTACCATCGGAGGATTAACAGGAATCGTTCTTGCAAACTCTTCCCTAGACATCGCCCTGCACGACACGTACTACGTAGTTGCCCACTTCCACTACGTCCTATCCATAGGCGCCGTCTTTGCCATTCTAGCAGGATTTACTCACTGATTCCCACTACTCACTGGGTTTACCCTACACCAAACATGAGCAAAAGCCCACTTCGGGGTAATATTTACAGGAGTAAACCTAACGTTCTTCCCCCAGCACTTCCTAGGCCTAGCAGGAATACCCCGACGATACTCGGACTATCCCGACGCCTACACACTATGAAACACCATTTCCTCCTAGTCCTAGGACTTAGAGAAACTCCAGTACTAAAAATAGTAAACACAAGCAATAATTTCATATACTTCACTCTCACTCACCACTCAACTATCAGCTAACCACACCCCCGTCCACATAGCTTAACACAAAGCATGGCACTGAAGTTGCCAAGATGGCATAAAACATGCCTGCGGACAAAAGACTTAGTCCTAACCTTACGGTTGGTTTTTGCTAAATATATACATGCAAGTATCCGCGCCCCAGTGTAAACGCCCTCGACCACCTACCCCCATACAGGCCTTGAGGAGCGGGTATCAGGCACACCCAAGTAGTAGCCCAAGACGCCTCGCTAAGCCACGCCCCCACGGGTATTCAGCAGTAATTAACATTAAGCAATGAGTGCAAACTTGACTTAGTTATAACAACAGCCTAACTTCAAGGGTTGGTAAATCTTGTGCCAGCCACCGCGGTCATACAAGAAACCCAAATCAACCGTCCTATTGACACAGCGTAAAGAGTGGTAAAATGCCTATCCTAGCTAACTAAGATCAAAATGCAACTAAGCTGTCATAAGCCCAAGATGCACCTAAACACACCATTAAGATGATCTTAGGAACTAACGACTGATTTAAACCCACGAAAGCCAGGGCCCAAACTGGGATTAGATACCCCACTATGCCTGGCCCTAAATCTTGATACTTACTTTACCGAAGTATCCGCCAGAGAACTACGAGCACAAACGCTTAAAACTCTAAGGACTTGGCGGTGCCCCAAACCCACCTAGAGGAGCCTGTTCTACAATCGATAATCCCCGATTAACCCAACCACCCCTTGCCAACACAGCCTACATACCGCCGTCGCCAGCCCACCTCGAATGAGAGCACAACAGTGGACACAATAGCACCCCGCTAATAAGACAGGTCAAGGTATAGCCTATGGAGTGGAAGAAATGGGCTACATTCCCTATTCATAGGGCACACGGAAAGAAGCGTGAAACCACTTCTGGAAGGCGGATTTAGCAGTAAAGTGGGACAATAGAGCCTACTTTAAGCCGGCCCTGGGGCACGTACATGGTTAAACATGCCTGTTAGTAGTGTGGCGAGCCATAGTGGGAAGGCTAGGGCTATGTTCATAGATAGTTGGGTGGTTGGGGTGAATGTATATGGAAGGAGGCCTAGAAGGTTGATTGTAAGAAGTATGATTATTAGGGATGTAAATATTATGGCTCATTTGTGGCCATTTTTGTTGAGTGGGACTATTAGTTGTTTTGTGATTAGGTGAAGGAGTCATGTTTGGATAGTAGAAAGGCGGTTGTTGATTCATCGGTTGTTTGGGGACGGGAATAGTAGGGCTGGGAAGAGTAGGGATAGTAGGATTAAGGGGATGCCAAATAGATTGGGGCTGGAAAATTGGTCAAAGAAGCTTAGGTTCATGGTCAGGATCATGGTGTGGGTTTGGTAGTGAGGGAGGTCTTATTTGATGGGGGGTTGGTTGTGGTGAAGGCTAGTAGTTTTGGTTGGATGAGGAGTGCTAGGGTTAATCAGGTTATAATTATGATTGAAAATCATGGTGCGGGGTTAAGCTGTGGCATATCATTAAGGAGGGGGAAGTCCCTCTTTGGCTAGCTTAAAAGGCTAGTGCTGTTGCATAGCTTCTTAATGATTAGGATGATGATAGAAGGGACGATCAGGCCTCGAAATGTGGGAGTGGGGTTGATTCTACTACAGTAGGTATGTAGCTGTGATTAGCCCCGCAAATTTCTGAGCATTGTCCGTAAAAAATCCCAGGCCGGGTGGTAATGAATGAAGTTTGGTTTAGTCGGCCTGGGATTGCGTCTGTTTTAACTCCGAGCGTTGGGACTGCTCAGGAGTGGAGTACGTCTCCTGCAGTAATGATTACGCGGATGGGGGATTCTATTGGGATAACTACGCGGTGGTCAACTTCTAGCAGTCGGAAGTGGCCGTTGGGTAAGTCTGGGGTGGGCACTATGTAGGAGTCGAAGGATAGGTCTTTGAAGTCTGTGTATTCGTAGCTTCAGTATCATTGGTGGCCGATGGCTTTTAGGGTGAGGTCTGGTTCATCGATTTTGTCCATTATGTAGAGGATTTGTAGGGATGGGAGGGCGAGGAGTACCAGGACGATAGCAGGTAGGATTGTCCAGATCAGCTCTACTTCTTGGGCGTCTACAGCATTGGACGAGAGTTTTTCTGTTAGTATGTGGGCTAAAAGGTAGAGAACTAGGCTGCAGATAGCTAGGGCAACGATTAGGGCGTGGTCGTGGAATTCAACGAGTTCTTCTATGATGGGTGATGAGGCGTCTTGGAATCCTAGTTGGGAGTGGTTGGCCACATGAGATGTACAGGATTTTTACCTGTGATTTAGTCTTGACAAGGCTATGTAATTGGTTTACTAACATCTCATAAGAAAGAAGCATGAGCGGTTAATGCAGTTGGCTTGAAACCAGCATGTGAGGGTTCGATTCCTTCCTTTCTTGTACTTGGACGAAGGCCGGTTCCTCGAAAGTATGGTATGGGGGAGGGCAGCCGTGGATTCATTCAACGTTTGTGGTAGTTAGTTCTGGTTGTAGGACTTTTCGTTTGGCCGGAAAGGCTTCTCAGATGATGAATATTAGTATGATTACGGCTACTATTGAGATTAGGGAGCCGATGGAGGAAATGGTGTTTCATAGTGTGTAGGCGTCGGGATAGTCCGAGTATCGTCGGGGTATTCCTGCTAGGCCTAGGAAGTGCTGGGGGAAGAACGTTAGGTTTACTCCTGTAAATATTACCCCGAAGTGGGCGTTTGCTCATGTTTGGTGTAGGGTAAACCCAGTGAGTAGTGGGAATCAGTGAGTAAATCCTGCTAGAATGGCAAAGACGGCGCCTATGGATAGGACGTAGTGGAAGTGGGCAACTACGTAGTACGTGTCGTGCAGGGCGATGTCTAGGGAAGAGTTTGCAAGAACGATTCCTGTTAATCCTCCGATGGTAAATAGGAAGATAAATCCTAGAGCTCATAGTATTGGGGGGGGTCTCATTTGATTGTTCCTCCGTGCAGGGTGGCTAGTCAGCTAAATACTTTGATTCCGGTAGGGATGGCAATGATTATAGTGGCTGATGTAAAGTAGGCTCGGGTATCAACGTCTATTCCTACTGTAAACATGTGGTGAGCTCAGACGATGAATCCTAGGAAGCCGATGGATAGTATGGCTCAGACTATTCCCATGTAGCCGAAGGGCTCCTTTTTGCCTGAGTAGTACGTGACTACGTGTGAGATGATTCCGAACCCCGGTAGGATCAGAATATAGACTTCTGGGTGTCCGAAGAATCAGAATAGGTGTTGGTACAGGATTGGGTCTCCTCCTCCAGCGGGGTTGAAGAATGTGGTGTTTAGGTTTCGATCAGTTAGTAATATTGTAATACCGGCGGCGAGTACGGGGAGTGATAGAAGGAGTAGGATGGCGGTAATTAGTACGGATCAGACAAATAGTGGGGTTTGGTATTGTGAGAGTGCGGGGGGTTTTATGTTGATGGCTGTGGTGATAAAGTTGATGGCCCCAAGGATGGAGGAGATACCGGCTAAGTGGAGTGAGAAGATAGCCAGGTCTACTGAAGCTCCGGCGTGGGCAAGGTCACCTGCTAGGGGAGGGTAGACAGTTCAGCCTGTGCCGGCGCCAGCTTCTACAGTGGATGAGGCTAGTAGGAGGAGGAATGATGGGGGGAGGAGTCAAAAGCTTATGTTGTTTATTCGCGGGAATGCTATGTCGGGGGCACCGATTATGAGGGGGACTAATCAGTTGCCGAATCCTCCGATCATGATGGGTATGACTATAAAGAAGCTTATTACAAAGGCGTGAGCGGTAACGATTACATTGTAAATTTGGTCGTCGCCTAGGAGAGTTCCTGGTTGTCCTAGTTCTGCGCGGATTAATAGGCTGAGTGCGGTGCCGACTATTCCTGCTCATGCCCCGAAGATGAGGTACAGGGTGCCAATATCCTTATGGTTAGTGGAAAATAGTCATCGGTTGATGAAGGTGACGGGTAAGATGGCTGAGTGTTGAAGCGTTAGGCTGTAGTCCTTTTTACAGAGGTTTAATTCCTCTTCTTATCGGCTCTGTAGTGAAATTCATGTTGAGTTGCAAGCTCATCGATGCGCACTAGGGTGCGTCAGGGTCTTTGTAGGCAGAAGCCAATTGGTTTAGGCATTTAGCTGTTAACTAGAGTTTTGTGGGATCGAAGCCCATCTGTCTAGGGAGGCTTTAGCTTAATTAAAGCGTCTGACTTGCATTCAGAAGATACAGGTTAATATTCTGTAAGTCTTAATGTGCAGAAACTAAGAGGGTTTAACTCTTATTTAAGGCTTTGAAGGCCTTCGGTTTGGGGTGTTATCCTAAGTTTCTAGACAATGGCATGTATTATTGGGGACAGGGGAAGTAAGAGGATTGATAGTGAGGCAAGGACCGCAGTAGGTGTGCTTGGGGCTTTGCTAGTGTATCATTGTTTTATGTGGTTAGAGGAGTTGGGGGGAAGGGTAATTGTTGAGTGGTATGCGAGGCGTAGGTAGAAGAAGAGGCTGAGCAGTGATAGCATGGCAATTGCCATGGCTGCTGGTGTTATTTCCTGTTTAGTTAGTTCTTGGATGATAAGTCACTTTGGTATAAAGCCTGTTAATGGGGGGAGGCCTGCTAGGGATAAAAGTACTAGTATTAGGGTGGCGTTTAGCACTGGGGTTTTTGTTCATGAGGTTGTGATCATGGATAGGTTAAGGGCTTTGATTTTGTTAAGGGCTAGGAATACGGCTGATGTTATGATTGTGTATAGGTAGAAGGTAAGTAAGGCCAATTTGGGGCTGTAAACTAGGATGATGGCGATTCAGCCTAAGTGGGAGATGGACGAGAAGGCTAGGATTTTGCGTGTTTGTGTTTGGTTCAGTCCTATTCAGCCTCCTAGTGCTGTTGAGGCTAGGGCCATGGCGGTGAGTAGAGCTGGGTCGAGGGATTTGGATGTTAGTAGGAGCAGGGTTAGTGGGGGGAATTTTATGAGGGTCGAGAGTAGCAGGGCTGTTATTAGTGGCGATCCTTGTAGTACTTCTGGGAATCAGAAGTGAAATGGCACTAGGCCCAGTTTAATAGCGATTGCTGCTGTCAGTAGTAGACAGGAGGTTGGGTGGTTTATTTGTGTGATGTCTCATTGGCCAGTGACTCAGGCATTGGTTATGCTAGAGAATAGGACCAGGGCGGAAGCAGCTGCTTGGGTTAGGAAGTATTTCGTTGCGGCTTCTACTGCTCGTGGGTGGTGGGATTTGGCAATTAGGGGAATGATGGCTAGTGTGTTGATCTCCAGTCCTGTCCAGGCCAGAACTCAGTGGTTGCTGGAAATTGTGATTGTGGTGCCCAAGATGAGGCTGAAGGTTATGATTGGGGTCGCGTAAGGGTTCATTAGTAGAGGAGGGGGTTAAACCATCATTTTCGGGGTATGGGCCCGATAGCTTGATTAGCTGACTCTACTAGAAAATAATATAAGGGAAGTATGGAGAATTTTGATTTCTCTTGTGTGGGTTCAATTCCTACTTTTCTAAGGTCAACAGGAAATGAGAGGGCTGTTATACCTCTATGTTCACTTTATCATAGTGACCCTTTGTAGTTCAGGCACATTTCCTTATGTAAGGAGGTAGGCCTGCATAGCAGATAGGTATGCTGATGTGTCAGAGGCACAGAGCTAGTGTGAGGGGTAGGAAGTTTTTTCATAGTAGGTGCATTAGTTGGTCATATCGGAATCGTGGGTATGAAGCTCGGACCCATAAGAAACCAGAAGATAGTAGGAGGACTTTTGTGGCTAGGATGACGGGGAATAGTTCTGTGGGTGGCCCTAGGGCGCTTGGGTTTAGGAATATGATGGCTGTAAGTGTATTTATTAGCATAATGTTCGCATATTCAGCTAGGAAGAATAAGGCGAAGGGTCCTGCGGCGTATTCAACGTTAAACCCTGAGACTAGCTCAGATTCACCCTCTGTGAGGTCAAAAGGAGCTCGGTTTGTCTCTGCTAGGGTGGATACGTATCATATTAATGCTAGGGGTCATGAGGAGAAAATGAAGTATAGAGGCTCCTGTGCGACGGCAAAGGAGCTGAGTGTGTAGCTTCCGCTTAGTATGATTATTGATAGCAGGATTATGGCCAGTGTCACTTCGTATGAAATGGTCTGTGCTACTGCCCGTAGGGCTCCGATTAGTGCGTATTTTGAGTTCGAGGCTCAGCCTGATCATAGGACTGAGTAGACGGCTAGGCTTGACATGGCTATTAGGAAGAGAACTCCGAGGTTTAGATCTGCTAGGGGAAATGGGAGTGGTAGTGGTGCTCAAGTGGTGAGGGCTAGGACAAGGGCTAGTATTGGTATCAGAATGAATAGAAGTGGGGAAGAGGTAGAGGGTCGGATGGGCTCTTTGGTAAATAGTTTCAGTCCGTCCGCAAATGGTTGAAGTAGGCCAAAAGGCCCGACAACGTTAGGGCCTTTGCGGGATTGTATGTAGCTTAGGATTTTCCGTTCTACTAGGGTTAGGAAGGCTACGGCAATCAGGATTGGGATGATGTATAGGAGGGATATAACGAGGCAGCTTAGTGTTGTTATTTGAATCATGGGTGAAGCTAGGGAGAGGATTTGAACCTCTGGGGAAAGGGCTTAAGCCTTCTGCACTTGCCGGGCTCTGCCACTCTAGCTGGTCCTTTTCTAGGATTGAAAGTGGTGGGGGAAGGCCCTCTTCACGGTTTAGTTGGTTTCACTGCTTAGAGGGGGGGGGGCGTGCTTGTGGTATTGGCCCCACTTTCCCGGTCCTTTCGTACTGGGGAGAGTGTGTCATAGATAGAAACCGACCTGGATTGCTCCGGTCTGAACTCAGATCACGTAGGACTGTTAATCGTTGAACAAACGAACCCTTAATAGCGGCTGCACCATTAGGATGTCCTGATCCAACATCGAGGTCGTAAACCCCCCTGTCGATATGGGCTCTTGAGGGGGATTGCGCTGTTATCCCTGGGGTAGCTTGGTCCATTAATCAATTATATTGGGTCTGGTCACTGTTAGCACTTTGAGGGGTAGCTCTAGGTAAAGAGGTATGGTCTTGTTTTTGGAGGATTTGTTCTCCTCCAAGGTCGCCCCAACCGAAAAATATCGACCAGGCTCTGCGATGGTAGTGGCCCCAGTGGGGTTGATTGAGGATTCGCGGTGGTCGTTGATTTTTAAGTTCCACAGGGTCTTCTCGTCTTATGTTCACATCCCCGCTTTTGCACGGGGAGATCAATTTCACTGATTATCTGTGAGAGACAGTTAAGACCTCGTTTAGCCATTCATACAAGTCTCGATTTATGGGACAATTGATTGCGCTATCTTTGCACGGTTAGGATACCGCGGCCGTTAAACCTAAGTCACCGGGCAGGCATCACCTTCAATACTTGTTTAATTTGCTGAAGGCTATGTTTTTGGTAAACAGTCGGGCCTTATTAATTTGCCGAGTTCCTTTCACAGATTTTAATCGCTCTTATAGGCGCTCCTGAGTCGGGTTAACAGGGTTAGTTAATACGTGGTCTTGTAGGGGTTTTTGTATCTGTCTAGGTCTGTTAATAATGTTTCTATGTAAGCTTGCGCCGTTAGAGGGGTGTGGCCCTGTACATGAGGGGCCTAGGATGATTCCTAGGATTGTTATGAGGATGGCAGCGGTTTTGGTGATAAGGGGTATGGTTATTGGGGGGGTTTTGGTTGGTGTGATGAAAGAGGTAATGATTATTCCTGCTGTAATGCTGCCTAGGGCGAGTCGGGTTAGGGGGGCGGTGATTAGTGGGTTGTTTTCGTTTATTGATACTATTGGGGGGATTCGGGTTTGTCCAGCTTGGACTAGGATGGTTATGCGGATGCTGTAGGTTGCGGTGAATGCTGTGGCTATAAGGGTTAGGAGTAGGGCTCAAGTATTTAGGTATGATGTGTTTAAGCTTTCGATGATGAGGTCTTTTGAGTAGAATCCGGCTAGGAATGGGGTTCCTATCAGCGCCAGGTTTCCGATGGTTAGGCAGGAAGTAGTGACTGGGAGTATTTTCTGTAGGCCTCCTATCTTTCGGATATCTTGTTCTCCGTTTAGGTTGTGGATGATAGACCCTGAGCATAGGAATAGTATGGCTTTAAAGAAGGCATGGGTTGAGATGTGTAGGAAGGCTAGTTGTGGGAGGTTTAGTCCGATAGTGACTATTATTAGTCCTAGTTGGCTGGATGTTGAGAAAGCAATGATTTTTTTGATGTCATTTTGGGTTAGGGCGCATGTGGCAGCGAATAGGGTTGATAGAGCACCTAGGCATAGGCAGGCAGTTAGGGCTGTCTGGTTGGTGGCTAGCAGGGGGTGCATGCGGATGAGCAGGAAGATTCCGGCTACTACTATGGTACTGGAGTGCAGTAGGGCTGATACTGGGGTGGGGCCTTCTATTGCTGCGGGCAGTCATGGGTGGAGTCCAAATTGGGCGGATTTTCCTGCGGCTGCGAGGATTAATCCTATGAGGGGGAGGATTGGGGTTTGGTGGGGGTGTACGGCTTGTTGGATCTCTCAGGTGTTGAATGTTGAAGCTAGTCATGCTATGCTCAGGATCAGTCCGACGTCTCCGATTCGGTTGTAGATTACGGCTCGTAGGGCGGCGGTGTTGGCATCTGCTCGGCCTTGTCATCAGCCGATGAGAAGGAAGGACATGATTCGTACTCCTTCCCAGCCTACGAATAGGAGGAATATGTTGTTTGCGGTTGTTAGGAGGAGTATGGCGACTAGGAATGTCAGTAGGTAGGTGAAAAATTTTGTTACGTATGGCTCTGAGGCCATGTATCATATGGCGAATTGTAGGATTGATCATGTTACAAATAGGGCGATTGGAAGAAATGTTATTGAGTATTGGTCTATTTTTAGGCTCAGGGGGATTTTAAAGTTTATAATGAATTTTCACTCCCAGTGGCAGGTGACAGATTCTACTCCCGAGTAGATGAATGCGGTTGTAGGGGCTAGGCTAATTAGGAATGCGGTTTTAACAGCGCGGGTGGTGGCTTGTGGGGTGTTTTTAAAGTTTTTAAATAGAAATGGCAGGATGATTGGGGTTAGGAGGATTGTCAGCGTGAGTAGTGTGAGGGAGTTGATTAGTAGTGTGGGGTTCACTCCTTTTACTTGGATTTGCACCAAGATGGGTGGTTCCTAAGACCAGTGGATTGCTGTTATCCTTTAAAAGTAAGGGGGCTGAGGTTTTAGGCTCAGATGTAAGAGTTAGCAGCTCTTGTTGGTTAAACCCTCCCCTCGGCAGGTAAGAAGGTTTGAACTTCTATTCTTAGAATCACAGTCTAATGTTTGGTTTAAACTATACTTGCATGAGGGGATTCCGGAGATCAGTTCGGGTTTGAGGATTAGGAGGAATATTGGGATAATGTGGAGTGTTATGAGCAGGTGTTCTCGCGTGGTTGAGTTTTGCATAGATGTGATGTGGGAGGGGATTGAGCCTCGTTGGGTCATTAGTAGTATGAATAAGGTGTAGGAGGCGGTTAGTAGGGTTGCGATTCCTGTTAGGATGATCGTGAAGGCAGATCAGTTGAATAAGGTGATTATAATGGTTAGCTCTGCTATGAGGTTTGTTGTTGGGGGTAAGGCTATGTTTGTTAGATTGGCCAGCAATCATCAGGTAGCTATGAGTGGTAGGAGAGGTTGTAGGCCTCGTGTGAGTAGTAGAATTCGGCTGTGCGTACGTTCATAGTTTGTGTTGGCTAGGCAGAATAGTATGGAGGAAGTTAGTCCATGGGAAATTATTAGGATCATTGCCCCTGAGAATGATCAGTGGGTTTGGATTATTCCTGCGGCGATAACTAGGCCTATGTGGCTAACGGATGAATAAGCGATTAGTGATTTTAGGTCTGTCTGTCGTAGGCAGATTGAGCTAGTCATTAGGGCGCCTCATAGGGCCAGGGTTAGGAAGGGGTAGTGCAGGAGGTTGGACAGTGGGCCCATAAATAGAGTGACTCGTATAATTCCGTATCCTCCTAGCTTTAGTAGTAGGGCGGCGAGGAGTATTGAGCCTGCGATGGGTGCTTCTACGTGGGCTTTTGGCAGTCAGAGGTGTAGGCCATATAGTGGGGCTTTTACTATGAATGCTATGAGCAGTGCTAGACCTGATAGTATTCCTGTCCATGAGGTGGATAGGGTTGGGTGGGTTAGTTGTAGGGTTGGCAGGTGCAGGGTGCCAATTTTCACGTATAGGTGTATGATTGTGATTAGCAGGGGTAGAGAGCTTACTGGCGTGTAGAATAGCAGGTAGATGCCAGCGCTTAGGCGTTCTGGTTGGTTCCCCCATCGGGTGATTAAGATTAGGGTGGGAATGAGGGTTGCTTCAAATGAGATGTAAAATAGTGCTAGTTCTGTGGTGGAAAAGGCTAGTAGGATGAATGGCTGGACTGCGACTAAGGTTGAGATAAAGATTCGTTTGCGTTGTAGGGGTTCTTGTTGCAGGTGGTTTTGGCTTGCTATGATTATGAGTGGGAGTAGTCAGCAGGATAGTACTAGGAGGGGGGATGAGATTTGGTCAATTCCTGTTCAGTTGGATAAAAATTTGTAGGGGTAGTAGGTTGGGATTAATCACTGTAGGCTTAGGGCAGCGATTAGGAGGCTGTATAAGGTGGTGTTAGTCCATAGAAATTTTGGTGGAGACAGCAGGGCTGTTGGAAGAAGTATGATTGTGGGTAGGATGATTTTTAGCATTGCAGGAGGTTTAGGTTGTGTAGATGGTCGGAGCCATGTGTGCGGGTGGAGGCTACTAGGATGGCCAGGCCTGTGCCCGCCTCACACGCTGAGAAGGTTAGCATGAGAATTGGTACCATGGTGAATGAGGAGACTTGGTTTTCGATGGATCATATTGATAGGCCTACGAATATCGATAATATTATGCTTTCAAGGCATAGTAGGGCGGATACTAGGTGGGTTCGGTGGAAGGCTAGTCCTAGTCCGCTGAAAATGAAGGCTGAGTAGAAGCTTAAATGTAGGGGCGACATAAGAAAGTTACAGGGTTGGCTGTAATCTGCTGGGTCGAAACCAGCTATCTTTTTGGTTAGACTAACTTTCTGTTATTCTGCTCATTCTAGGCCCCCTTGAATTCACTCGTAGGCCAGTCCGAGTGTTAGGAGAAGGAGGATCACTACAGTTCAGGTGAGGGTCATTAGGGGGGATTGGAGTTGGACGGCTCATGGCAGGGGGAGTAGGAGGGCGATTTCTAGGTCGAATAGGACGAACAGGATGGCTACTGAGGAAGAATCGGACTGAGAATGGTAATCGAGCAGATCCAAGTGGGTCGAATCCACATTCGTACGGTGAGAGTTTCTCTGAGTCGGGGTTTATTTGGGCGAGTCAGAAGTTTAATGCGGTTAGGGCGGCGCTTAGGATTGATGATAGGGCGAATATGAACATGAGTGCGTTCATTGCTCTCCTCTGGGTTTATACCAGATTCTAGAGATTGGAAGTCAATTGTAATTAATATACTAGAAGAGCAAGATCCTCATCAGTAGATGGTTATGTAGAGGAATAGTCAGATGACGTCTACGAAGTGTCAGTATCAGGCTGCTGCCTCGAATCCGAAGTGGTGGTCTGATGTAAAGTGGAACTTGATCAGTCGGAAGAGGCAGACGGTCAGGAAGGAGGATCCGATGATTACGTGGAGTCCGTGGAATCCAGTGGCAACGAAGAAGGTAGATCCGTAGACGCTATCGGCGATTGAGAATGGGGCTTCGTGGTATTCTATTGCTTGTAGGGCTGTGAAGTAGAATCCCAGGAGGATCGTTAGGGTTAGGGCGTGGATGGCGTGTTTTCGGTTTCCTTCTGTGATGCTGTGATGGGCTCACGTTACGGTAACGCCTGAGGCTAGTAGGATGGCTGTGTTTAGTAGGGGGACTTCTATCGGGTTGAGTGGTTTAATTCCTGTTGGGGGTCATTGGCCTCCTAGTTCTGGGGTTGGGGCCAGGCTCGAGTGGAAGAACGCTCAGAAGAACCCTAAGAAGAAGAATGCTTCGGATGTGATGAAAAGGATTATGCCGTATCGTAGGCCTTTTTGGACTGTGGGAGTGTGATGGCCTTGGAAGGTGCTTTCTCGTACAATGTCTCGTCATCATTGGAGTATTACTAGGAGTATTGAGATGAGGCCTAGGGTTAGTAGTATGGATGAGTTGTAGTGGAATCACATGATTAATCCTGAGGTTGTGAGTAGGGCGGCGGCTGCCCCGAAGATTGGTCAAGGGCTTGGGTCAACTATGTGGTATGAGTGTGCTTGGTGTGCCATTAGATGTTTTCTTGTAAGTATAGGCTTAGAAGGAGCACGAAGACGTAGGCCTGGATTATGGCTACTGCTACTTCTAGGATGGTTAGGAGTAGTAGGATGATTATTGTTAGGATGGATACTGCAGGAAGGGTGGGTATTAATGCAATGGAGGCTGTAGAGATGAGTTGGATGAGTAAGTGTCCTGCTGTAAGGTTGGCTGTAAGGCGGACTCCGAGGGCTAGGGGGCGGATTAGTAGGCTGGTTGTTTCGATCAGGATTAGTGCGGGGATTAGGGGTGTAGGGGTACCTTCGGGTAATAGGTGGGCCACATAGGCCTAGTTATCGCCGCAGGAATAATCCAAACCCACTGATCATTCTCAGGGGCAATGATCCTAATAATTTCCCATGGACTAACTTCCTCCATACTATTCTGCCTAGCCAACACAAACTATGAACGTACGCACAGCCGAATTCTACTACTCACACGAGGCCTACAACCTCTCCTACCACTCATAGCTACCTGATGATTGCTGGCCAATCTAACAAACATAGCCTTACCCCCAACAACAAACCTCATAGCAGAGCTAACCATTATAATCACCTTATTCAACTGATCTGCCTTCACGATCATCCTAACAGGAATCGCAACCCTACTAACCGCCTCCTACACCTTATTCATACTACTAATGACCCAACGAGGCTCAATCCCCTCCCACATCACATCTATGCAAAACTCAACCACGCGAGAACACCTGCTCATAACACTCCACATTATCCCAATATTCCTCCTAATCCGCAAACCCGAACTGATCTCCGGAATCCCCTCATGCAAGTATAGTTTAAACCAAACATTAGACTGTGATTCTAAGAATAGAAGTTCAAACCTTCTTACCTGCCGAGGGGAGGGTTTAACCAACAAGAGCTGCTAACTCTTACATCTGAGCCTAAAACCTCAGCCCCCTTACTTTTAAAGGATAACAGCAATCCACTGGTCTTAGGAACCACCCATCTTGGTGCAAATCCAAGTAAAAGGAGTGAACCCCACACTACTAATCAACTCCCTCACACTACTCACGCTGACAATCCTCCTAACCCCAATCATCCTGCCATTTCTATTTAAAAACTTTAAAAACACCCCACAAGCCACCACCCGCGCTGTTAAAACCGCATTCCTAATTAGCCTAGCCCCTACAACCGCATTCATCTACTCGGGAGTAGAATCTGTCACCTGCCACTGGGAGTGAAAATTCATTATAAACTTTAAAATCCCCCTGAGCCTAAAAATAGACCAATACTCAATAACATTTCTTCCAATCGCCCTATTTGTAACATGATCAATCCTACAATTCGCCATATGATACATGGCCTCAGAGCCATACGTAACAAAATTTTTCACCTACCTACTGACATTCCTAGTCGCCATACTCCTCCTAACAACCGCAAACAACATATTCCTCCTATTCGTAGGCTGGGAAGGAGTACGAATCATGTCCTTCCTTCTCATCGGCTGATGACAAGGCCGAGCAGATGCCAACACCGCCGCCCTACGAGCCGTAATCTACAACCGAATCGGAGACGTCGGACTGATCCTGAGCATAGCATGACTAGCTTCAACATTCAACACCTGAGAGATCCAACAAGCCGTACACCCCCACCAAACCCCAATCCTCCCCCTCATAGGATTAATCCTCGCAGCCGCAGGAAAATCCGCCCAATTTGGACTCCACCCATGACTGCCCGCAGCAATAGAAGGCCCCACCCCAGTATCAGCCCTACTGCACTCCAGTACCATAGTAGTAGCCGGAATCTTCCTGCTCATCCGCATGCACCCCCTGCTAGCCACCAACCAGACAGCCCTAACTGCCTGCCTATGCCTAGGTGCTCTATCAACCCTATTCGCTGCCACATGCGCCCTAACCCAAAATGACATCAAAAAAATCATTGCTTTCTCAACATCCAGCCAACTAGGACTAATAATAGTCACTATCGGACTAAACCTCCCACAACTAGCCTTCCTACACATCTCAACCCATGCCTTCTTTAAAGCCATACTATTCCTATGCTCAGGGTCTATCATCCACAACCTAAACGGAGAACAAGATATCCGAAAGATAGGAGGCCTACAGAAAATACTCCCAGTCACTACTTCCTGCCTAACCATCGGAAACCTGGCGCTGATAGGAACCCCATTCCTAGCCGGATTCTACTCAAAAGACCTCATCATCGAAAGCTTAAACACATCATACCTAAATACTTGAGCCCTACTCCTAACCCTTATAGCCACAGCATTCACCGCAACCTACAGCATCCGCATAACCATCCTAGTCCAAGCTGGACAAACCCGAATCCCCCCAATAGTATCAATAAACGAAAACAACCCACTAATCACCGCCCCCCTAACCCGACTCGCCCTAGGCAGCATTACAGCAGGAATAATCATTACCTCTTTCATCACACCAACCAAAACCCCCCCAATAACCATACCCCTTATCACCAAAACTGCTGCCATCCTCATAACAATCCTAGGAATCATCCTAGCCCTAGAACTATCGAACATAACACACACCCTCACTCACCCCAAACCAAACCCCCTCATAAACTTCTCCTCTGCATTAGGGTACTTCAACCCCCTAGTACACCGATTCTTCTCCAAAAACCTACTAGAAAAGGGACAAAACATTGCCCTACACTTGATCGACCTCTCCTGACTCAAAAAAATAGGGCCAGAGGGCCTTGCTGAACTACAAGTAGCCGCAAGCAAAGCCGCAACCTCAATACACACAGGGCTAATTAAGGCCTACCTAGGATCCTTCGCCCTCTCCATCCTGGTAATAATCCTAATAACACACAGACTCACTAATGGCCCCTAACATCCGCAAATCCCATCCCCTACTAAAAATAATCAACAACTCCCTAATCGACCTACCCGCCCCCTCCAACATCTCTGCCTGATGAAACTTCGGCTCCCTTCTAGCCATCTGCTTAGCCACACAAATCCTAACAGGCCTGCTACTAGCCATACACTACACCGCAGACACTTCACTCGCCTTCTCCTCAGTAGCTCACACATGCCGAGACGTCCAGTACGGATGGCTCATCCGCAACCTCCACGCCAACGGTGCTTCGCTCTTCTTTATCTGCATCTACTTACACATCGGACGAGGCCTCTACTACGGCTCCTACCTATACAAAGAAACCTGAAACACAGGAGTAATCCTCCTACTCACCCTAATAGCAACTGCCTTCGTAGGGTATGTCCTACCATGAGGACAAATGTCATTCTGAGGGGCCACCGTAATCACCAACCTATTCTCAGCCATCCCGTACATTGGGCAAACTCTAGTAGAATGAGCCTGAGGAGGATTCTCAGTAGACAATCCAACCTTAACCCGATTCTTCGCCATCCACTTCCTACTGCCCTTCCTAATTGCAGGAATCACCCTAGTCCACCTAACCTTCCTACACGAATCAGGCTCAAATAACCCACTAGGAATCGTATCAGACTGCGACAAAATCCCATTCCACCCATACTTCTCCATTAAAGACAGCTTAGGGCTTACCCTAATAATCACCCCTCTAATAGAACTAGCCCTATTTTCACCGAACCTCCTGGTTCTTGGAATCCTAGTTGGGAGTGGTTGGCCACATGAGATGTACAGGATTTTTACCTGTGATTTAGTCTTGACAAGGCTATGTAATTGGTTTACTAACGTCTCATAAGAAAGAAGCATGAGCGGTTAATGCAGTTGGCTTGAAACCCATCCCCAGTGGTGCAAGTGCACTCTCTGAACTCACTGAAGTGCATCCCCAGTGGTGCCAGTGCACTCTCTGGACTCACTGGACTGCATCCCCAGTGGTGCCAGTGCACTCTCTGGACTCACTGCACTGCATCCCCAGTGGTGCCAGTGCACTCTCTGGACTCACTGCAGTGCAGCCCCAGTGGTGCCAGTGCAGTCTCTGGACTCACTGCAGTGCATCCCCAGTGGTGCCAGTGCAGTCTCTGGACTCACTGCACTGCATCCCCAGTGGTGCCAGTGCAGTCTCTGGACTCACTGCACTGCATCCCCAGTGGTGCCAGTGCACTCTCTGGACTCACTGCAGTGCATCCCCAGTGGTGCCAGTGCAGTCTCTGGACTCACTGCAGTGCATCGCCAGTGGTGCCAGTGCACTCTCTGGACTCACTGAAGTGCATCCCCAGTGGTGTCAGTGCACTCACTGGACTGACTGCACTGCATCCCCAGTGGTGCCAGTGCACTCTCCGGAGTCACAGCACTGCATCCCCAGTGGTGCCAGTGCACTCGCTGGACTCACTGTACTGCATCACAGGTGGTGCCAGTGCACTCTCTGGACTCACTACAGTGAATCCCCGGTGGTGCCAGTGCACTCTCTGCACTCACTGCACAGCATCCCCAGTGGTGCCAGTGCACTCACTGGACTCACTGGACTGCATCCCCAGTGGTGCCAGTGCACTCTCTGGACTCACTGAACTGCATCCCCAGTGGTGCCAGTGCACTCTCTGGACTCACTGCACTGCATCCCCAGTGGTGTCAGTGCACTCTCTGGACTCACTGAAGTGCATCCCCAGTGGTGCCAGTGCACTCTCTGGACTCACTGCACTGCATCCCCAGTGGTGCCAGTGCACTCTCTGGACTCACTGCACTGCATCCCCAGTGGTGATGGTACAATCTCTGGACTCACTGTAGTGCATCCCCAGTGATGTCAGTGCACTCTCTGGACTCACTGCAGTGCATCCCCGGTGTTGCCAGTGCACTCTCTTGACTCACTGCACTGCATTCCCAGTGGTGCCAGTGCACTCTCTGGACTCACTGCACTGCATCCCCAGTGGTGCCAGTGCACTCTCTGGACTCACTGCAGTGCATCGCCAGTGGTGCCAGTGCACTCTCTGGACTCACTGCACTGCATCCCCAGTGGTGCCAGTGCACTCTCTGCACTCACTGCACTGCATTCCCAGTGGTGCCAGTGAAGTCTCTGGACTCACTGCACTGCATCCCCAGTGGTGCCAGTGCAATCTCTGGACTCACTGCAGTTCATCCCCAGTGGTGCCAGTGCACTCTCTGGACTCACTGCAGTGCATCCCCAGGGCAAAAGCGGGGATGTGAACATAAGACGAGAAGACCCTGTGGAACTTAAAAATCAACGACCACCGCGAATCCTCAATCAACCCCACTGGGGCCACTACCATCGCAGAGCCTGGTCGATATTTTTCGGTTGGGGCGACCTTGGAGGAGAACAAATCCTCCAAAAACAAGACCATACCTCTTTACCTAGAGCTACCCCTCAAAGTGCTAACAGTGACCAGACCCAATATAATTGATTAATGGACCAAGCTACCCCAGGGATAACAGCGCAATCCCCCTCAAGAGCCCATATCGACAGGGGGGTTTACGACCTCGATGTTGGATCAGGACATCCTAATGGTGCAGCCGCTATTAAGGGTTCGTTTGTTCAACGATTAACAGTCCTACGTGATCTGAGTTCAGACCGGAGCAATCCAGGTCGGTTTCTATCTATGACACACTCTCCCCAGTACGAAAGGACCGGGAAAGTGGGGCCAATACCACAAGCACGCCCCCCCCCCGCTCTAAGCAGTGAAACCAACTAAACCGTGAAGAGGGCCTTCCCCCACCACTTTCAATCCTAGAAAAGGACCAGCTAGAGTGGCAGAGCCCGGCAAGTGCAGAAGGCTTAAGCCCTTTCCCCAGAGGTTCAAATCCTCTCCCTAGCTTCACCCATGATTCAAATAACAACACTAAGCTGCCTCATTATATCCCTCCTATACATCATCCCAATCCTGATTGCCGTAGCCTTCCTAACCCTAGTAGAACGGAAAATCCTAAGCTACATACAATCCCGCAAAGGCCCTAACGTTGTCGGGCCTTTTGGCCTACTTCAACCATTTGCGGACGGACTGAAACTATTTACCAAAGAGCCCATCCGACCCTCTACCTCTTCCCCACTTCTATTCATTCTGATACCAATACTAGCCCTTGTCCTAGCCCTCACCACTTGAGCACCACTACCACTCCCATTTCCCCTAGCAGATCTAAACCTCGGAGTTCTCTTCCTAATAGCCATGTCAAGCCTAGCCGTCTACTCAGTCCTATGATCAGGCTGAGCCTCGAACTCAAAATACGCACTAATCGGAGCCCTACGGGCAGTAGCACAGACCATTTCATACGAAGTGACACTGGCCATAATCCTGCTATCAATAATCATACTAAGCGGAAGCTACACACTCAGCTCCTTTGCCGTCGCACAGGAGCCTCTATACTTCATTTTCTCCTCATGACCCCTAGCAATAATATGATACGTATCCACCCTAGCAGAGACAAACCGAGCTCCTTTTGACCTCACAGAGGGCGAATCTGAGCTAGTCTCAGGGTTTAACGTTGAATACGCCGCAGGACCCTTCGCCTTATTCTTCCTAGCTGAATATGCGAACATTATGCTAATAAATACACTTACAGCCATCATATTCCTAAACCCAAGCGCCCTAGGGCCACCCACAGAACTATTCCCCGTCATCCTAGCCACAAAAGTCCTCCTACTATCTTCTGGTTTCTTATGGGTCCGAGCTTCATACCCACGATTCCGATATGACCAACTAATGCACCTACTATGAAAAAACTTCCTACCCCTCACACTAGCTCTGTGCCTCTGACACATCAGCATACCTATCTGCTATGCAGGCCTACCTCCTTACATAAGGAAATGTGCCTGAACTACAAAGGGTCACTATGATAAAGTGAACATAGAGGTATAACAGCCCTCTCATTTCCTGTTGACCTTAGAAAAGTAGGAATTGAACCCACACAAGAGAAATCAAAATTCTCCATACTTCCCTTATATTATTTTCTAGTAGAGTCAGCTAATCAAGCTATCGGGCCCATACCCCAAAAATGATGGTTTAACCCCCTCCTCTACTAATGAACCCTTACGCGACCCCAATCATAACCTTCAGCCTCATCTTGGGCACCACAATCACAATTTCCAGCAACCACTGAGTTCTGGCCTGGACAGGACTGGAGATCAACGCACTAGCCATCATTCCCCTAATTGCCAAATCCCACCACCCACGAGCAGTAGAAGCCGCAACGAAATACTTCCTAACCCAAGCAGCTGCTTCCGCCCTGGTCCTATTCTCTAGCATAACCAATGCCTGAGTCACTGGCCAATGAGACATCACACAAATAAACCACCCAACCTCCTGTCTACTACTGACAGCAGCAATCGCTATTAAACTGGGCCTAGTGCCATTTCACTTCTGATTCCCAGAAGTACTACAAGGATCGCCACTAATAACAGCCCTGCTACTCTCGACCCTCATAAAATTCCCCCCACTAACCCTGCTCCTACTAACATCCAAATCCCTCGACCCAGCTCTACTCACCGCCATGGCCCTAGCCTCAACAGCACTAGGAGGCTGAATAGGACTGAACCAAACACAAACACGCAAAATCCTAGCCTTCTCGTCCATCTCCCACTTAGGCTGAATCGCCATCATCCTAGTTTACAGCCCCAAATTGGCCTTACTTACCTTCTACCTATACACAATCATAACATCAGCCGTATTCCTAGCCCTTAACAAAATCAAAGCCCTTAACCTATCCATGATCACAACCTCATGAACAAAAACCCCAGTGCTAAACGCCACCCTAATACTAGTACTTTTATCCCTAGCAGGCCTCCCCCCATTAACAGGCTTTATACCAAAGTGACTTATCATCCAAGAACTAACTAAACAGGAAATAACACCAGCAGCCATGGCAATTGCCATGCTATCACTGCTCAGCCTCTTCTTCTACCTACGCCTCGCATACCACTCAACAATTACCCTTCCCCCCAACTCCTCTAACCACATAAAACAATGATACACTAGCAAAGCCCCAAGCACACCTACTGCGGTCCTTGCCTCACTATCAATCCTCTTACTTCCCCTGTCCCCAATAATACATGCCATTGTCTAGAAACTTAGGATAACACCCCAAACCGAAGGCCTTCAAAGCCTTAAATAAGAGTTAAACCCTCTTAGTTTCTGCACATTAAGACTTACAGAATATTAACCTGTATCTTCTGAATGCAAGTCAGACGCTTTAATTAAGCTAAAGCCTCCCTAGACAGATGGGCTTCGATCCCACAAAACTCTAGTTAACAGCTAAATGCCTAAACCAATTGGCTTCTGCCTACAAAGACCCTGACGCACCCTAGTGCGCATCGATGAGCTTGCAACTCAACATGAATTTCACTACAGAGCCGATAAGAAGAGGAATTAAACCTCTGTAAAAAGGACTACAGCCTAACGCTTCAACACTCAGCCATCTTACCCGTCACCTTCATCAACCGATGACTATTTTCCACTAACCATAAGGATATTGGCACCCTGTACCTCATCTTCGGGGCATGAGCAGGAATAGTCGGCACCGCACTCAGCCTATTAATCCGCGCAGAACTAGGACAACCAGGAACTCTCCTAGGCGACGACCAAATTTACAATGTAATCGTTACCGCTCACGCCTTTGTAATAAGCTTCTTTATAGTCATACCCATCATGATCGGAGGATTCGGCAACTGATTAGTCCCCCTCATAATCGGTGCCCCCGACATAGCATTCCCGCGAATAAACAACATAAGCTTTTGACTCCTCCCCCCATCATTCCTCCTCCTACTAGCCTCATCCACTGTAGAAGCTGGCGCCGGCACAGGCTGAACTGTCTACCCTCCCCTAGCAGGTAACCTTGCCCACGCCGGAGCTTCAGTAGACCTGGCTATCTTCTCACTCCACTTAGCCGGTATCTCCTCCATCCTTGGGGCCATCAACTTTATCACCACAGCCATCAACATAAAACCTCCCGCACTCTCACAATACCAAACCCCACTATTTGTCTGATCCGTACTAATTACCGCCATCCTACTCCTTCTATCACTCCCCGTACTCGCCGCCGGTATTACAATATTACTAACTGATCGAAACCTAAACACCACATTCTTCGACCCCGCTGGAGGAGGAGACCCAATCCTGTACCAACACCTATTCTGATTCTTCGGACACCCAGAAGTCTAAATTCTGATCCTACCGGGGTTTGGAATCATCTCACACGTAGTCACGTACTACTCAGGCAAAAAGGAGCCCTTCGGCTACATGGGAATAGTCTGAGCCATACTATCCATCGGCTTCCTAGGATTCATCGTCTGAGCTCACCACATGTTTACAGTAGGAATAGACGTTGATACCCGAGCCTACTTTACATCAGCCACTATAATCATTGCCATCCCTACCGGAATCAAAGTATTTAGCTGACTAGCCACCCTGCACGGAGGAACAATCAAATGAGACCCCCCCAATACTATGAGCTCTAGGATTTATCTTCCTATTTACCATCGGAGGATTAACAGGAATCGTTCTTGCAAACTCTTCCCTAGACATCGCCCTGCACGACACGTACTACGTAGTTGCCCACTTCCACTACGTCCTATCCATAGGCGCCGTCTTTGCCATTCTAGCAGGATTTACTCACTGATTCCCACTACTCACTGGGTTTACCCTACACCAAACATGAGCAAAAGCCCACTTCGGGGTAATATTTACAGGAGTAAACCTAACGTTCTTCCCCCAGCACTTCCTAGGCCTAGCA
Source organism: Anser brachyrhynchus (assembly GCF_964034855.1). Taxonomy (NCBI): domain Eukaryota; kingdom Metazoa; phylum Chordata; class Aves; order Anseriformes; family Anatidae; genus Anser; species Anser brachyrhynchus. The sequence goes on along the minus strand of NW_027663574.1, from coordinate 95,952 downwards.
GGAATACCCCGACGATACTCGGACTATCCCGACGCCTACACACTATGAAACACCATTTCCTCCATCGGCTCCCTAATCTCAATAGTAGCCGTAATCATACTAATATTCATCATCTGAGAAGCCTTTCCGGCCAAACGAAAAGTCCTACAACCAGAACTAACTACCACAAACGTTGAATGAATCCACGGCTGCCCTCCCCCATACCATACTTTCGAGGAACCGGCCTTCGTCCAAGTACAAGAAAGGAAGGAATCGAACCCTCACATGCTGGTTTCAAGCCAACTGCATTAACCGCTCATGCTTCTTTCTTATGAGATGTTAGTAAACCAATTACATAGCCTTGTCAAGACTAAATCACAGGTAAAAATCCTGTACATCTCATGTGGCCAACCACTCCCAACTAGGATTCCAAGACGCCTCATCACCCATCATAGAAGAACTCGTTGAATTCCACGACCACGCCCTAATCGTTGCCCTAGCTATCTGCAGCCTAGTTCTCTACCTTTTAGCCCACATACTAACAGAAAAACTCTCGTCCAATGCTGTAGACGCCCAAGAAGTAGAGCTGATCTGGACAATCCTACCTGCTATCGTCCTGGTACTCCTCGCCCTCCCATCCCTACAAATCCTCTACATAATGGACAAAATCGATGAACCAGACCTCACCCTAAAAGCCATCGGCCACCAATGATACTGAAGCTACGAATACACAGACTTCAAAGACCTATCCTTCGACTCCTACATAGTGCCCACCCCAGACTTACCCAACGGCCACTTCCGACTGCTAGAAGTTGACCACCGCGTAGTTATCCCAATAGAATCCCCCATCCGCGTAATCATTACTGCAGGAGACGTACTCCACTCCTGAGCAGTCCCAACGCTCGGAGTTAAAACAGACGCAATCCCAGGCCGACTAAACCAAACTTCATTCATTACCACCCGGCCTGGGATTTTTTACGGACAATGCTCAGAAATTTGCGGGGCTAATCACAGCTACATACCTACTGTAGTAGAATCAACCCCACTCCCACATTTCGAGGCCTGATCGTCCCTTCTATCATCATCCTAATCATTAAGAAGCTATGCAACAGCACTAGCCTTTTAAGCTAGCCAAAGAGGGACTTCCCCCTCCTTAATGATATGCCACAGCTTAACCCCGCACCATGATTTTCAATCATAATTATAACCTGATTAACCCTAGCACTCCTCATCCAACCAAAACTACTAGCCTTCACCACAACCAACCCCCCATCAAATAAGACCTCCCTCACTACCAAACCCACACCATGATCCTGACCATGAACCTAAGCTTCTTTGACCAATTTTCCAGCCCCAATCTATTTGGCATCCCCTTAATCCTACTATCCCTACTCTTCCCAACCCTACTATTCCCGTCCCCAAACAACCGATGAATCAACAACCGCCTTTCTACTATCCAAACATGACTCCTTCACCTAATCACAAAACAACTAATAGTCCCACTCAACAAAAATGGCCACAAATGAGCCATAATATTTACATCCCTAATAATCATACTTCTTACAATCAACCTTCTAGGCCTCCTTCCATATACATTCACCCCAACCACCCAACTATCTATGAACATAGCCCTAGCCTTCCCACTATGGCTCGCCACACTACTAACAGGCCTACGAAACCAACCATCAGCCTCTTTAGCCCACCTATTACCCGAAGGTACCCCTACACCCCTAATCCCCGCACTAATCCTGATCGAAACAACCAGCCTACTAATCCGCCCCCTAGCCCTCGGAGTCCGCCTTACAGCCAACCTTACAGCAGGACACTTACTCATCCAACTCATCTCTACAGCCTCCATTGCATTAATACCCACCCTTCCTGCAGTATCCATCCTAACAATAATCATCCTACTACTCCTAACCATCCTAGAAGTAGCAGTAGCCATAATCCAGGCCTACGTCTTCGTGCTCCTTCTAAGCCTATACTTACAAGAAAACATCTAATGGCACACCAAGCACACTCATACCACATAGTTGACCCAAGCCCTTGACCAATCTTCGGGGCAGCCGCCGCCCTACTCACAACCTCAGGATTAATCATGTGATTCCACTACAACTCATCCATACTACTAACCCTAGGCCTCATCTCAATACTCCTAGTAATACTCCAATGATGACGAGACATTGTACGAGAAAGCACCTTCCAAGGCCATCACACTCCCACAGTCCAAAAAGGCCTACGATACGGCATAATCCTTTTCATCACATCCGAAGCATTCTTCTTCTTAGGGTTCTTCTGAGCGTTCTTCCACTCGAGCCTGGCCCCAACCCCAGAACTAGGAGGCCAATGACCCCCAACAGGAATTAAACCACTCAACCCGATAGAAGTCCCCCTACTAAACACAGCCATCCTACTAGCCTCAGGCGTTACCGTAACGTGAGCCCATCACAGCATCACAGAAGGAAACCGAAAACACGCCATCCACGCCCTAACCCTAACGATCCTCCTGGGATTCTACTTCACAGCCCTACAAGCAATAGAATACCACGAAGCCCCATTCTCAATCGCCGATAGCGTCTACGGATCTACCTTCTTCGTTGCCACTGGATTCCACGGACTCCACGTAATCATCGGATCCTCCTTCCTGACCGTCTGCCTCTTCCGACTGATCAAGTTCCACTTTACATCAGACCACCACTTCGGATTCGAGGCAGCAGCCTGATACTGACACTTCGTAGACGTCATCTGACTATTCCTCTACATAACCATCTACTGATGAGGATCTTGCTCTTCTAGTATATTAATTACAATTGACTTCCAATCTCTAGAATCTGGTATAAACCCAGAGGAGAGCAATGAACGCACTCATGTTCATATTCGCCCTATCATCAATCCTAAGCGCCGCCCTAACCGCATTAAACTTCTGACTCGCCCAAATAAACCCCGACTCAGAGAAACTCTCACCGTACGAATGTGGATTCGACCCACTTGGATCTGCTCGATTACCATTCTCAGTCCGATTCTTCCTCAGTAGCCATCCTGTTCGTCCTATTCGACCTAGAAATCGCCCTCCTACTCCCCCTGCCATGAGCCGTCCAACTCCAATCCCCCCTAATGACCCTCACCTGAACTGTAGTGATCCTCCTTCTCCTAACACTCGGACTGGCCTACGAGTGAATTCAAGGGGGCCTAGAATGAGCAGAATAACAGAAAGTTAGTCTAACCAAAAAGATAGCTGGTTTCGACCCAGCAGATTACAGCCAACCCTGTAACTTTCTTATGTCGCCCCTACATTTAAGCTTCTACTCAGCCTTCATTTTCAGCGGACTAGGACTAGCCTTCCACCGAACCCACCTAGTATCCGCCCTACTATGCCTTGAAAGCATAATATTATCGATATTCGTAGGCCTATCAATATGATCCATCGAAAACCAAGTCTCCTCATTCACCATGGTACCAATTCTCATGCTAACCTTCTCAGCGTGTGAGGCGGGCACAGGCCTGGCCATCCTAGTAGCCTCCACCCGCACACATGGCTCCGACCATCTACACAACCTAAACCTCCTGCAATGCTAAAAATCATCCTACCCACAATCATACTTCTTCCAACAGCCCTGCTGTCTCCACCAAAATTTCTATGGACTAACACCACCTTATACAGCCTCCTAATCGCTGCCCTAAGCCTACAGTGATTAATCCCAACCTACTACCCCTACAAATTTTTATCCAACTGAACAGGAATTGACCAAATCTCATCCCCCCTCCTAGTACTATCCTGCTGACTACTCCCACTCATAATCATAGCAAGCCAAAACCACCTGCAACAAGAACCCCTACAACGCAAACGAATCTTTATCTCAACCTTAGTCGCAGTCCAGCCATTCATCCTACTAGCCTTTTCCACCACAGAACTAGCACTATTTTACATCTCATTTGAAGCAACCCTCATTCCCACCCTAATCTTAATCACCCGATGGGGGAACCAACCAGAACGCCTAAGCGCTGGCATCTACCTGCTATTCTACACGCCAGTAAGCTCTCTACCCCTGCTAATCACAATCATACACCTATACGTGAAAATTGGCACCCTGCACCTGCCAACCCTACAACTAACCCACCCAACCCTATCCACCTCATGGACAGGAATACTATCAGGTCTAGCACTGCTCATAGCATTCATAGTAAAAGCCCCACTATATGGCCTACACCTCTGACTGCCAAAAGCCCACGTAGAAGCACCCATCGCAGGCTCAATACTCCTCGCCGCCCTACTACTAAAGCTAGGAGGATACGGAATTATACGAGTCACTCTATTTATGGGCCCACTGTCCAACCTCCTGCACTACCCCTTCCTAACCCTGGCCCTATGAGGCGCCCTAATGACTAGCTCAATCTGCCTACGACAGACAGACCTAAAATCACTAATCGCTTATTCATCCGTTAGCCACATAGGCCTAGTTATCGCCGCAGGAATAATCCAAACCCACTGATCATTCTCAGGGGCAATGATCCTAATAATTTCCCATGGACTAACTTCCTCCATACTATTCTGCCTAGCCAACACAAACTATGAACGTACGCACAGCCGAATTCTACTACTCACACGAGGCCTACAACCTCTCCTACCACTCATAGCTACCTGATGATTGCTGGCCAATCTAACAAACATAGCCTTACCCCCAACAACAAACCTCATAGCAGAGCTAACCATTATAATCACCTTATTCAACTGATCTGCCTTCACGATCATCCTAACAGGAATCGCAACCCTACTAACCGCCTCCTACACCTTATTCATACTACTAATGACCCAACGAGGCTCAATCCCCTCCCACATCACATCTATGCAAAACTCAACCACGCGAGAACACCTGCTCATAACACTCCACATTATCCCAATATTCCTCCTAATCCGCAAACCCGAACTGATCTCCGGAATCCCCTCATGCAAGTATAGTTTAAACCAAACATTAGACTGTGATTCTAAGAATAGAAGTTCAAACCTTCTTACCTGCCGAGGGGAGGGTTTAACCAACAAGAGCTGCTAACTCTTACATCTGAGCCTAAAACCTCAGCCCCCTTACTTTTAAAGGATAACAGCAATCCACTGGTCTTAGGAACCACCCATCTTGGTGCAAATCCAAGTAAAAGGAGTGAACCCCACACTACTAATCAACTCCCTCACACTACTCACGCTGACAATCCTCCTAACCCCAATCATCCTGCCATTTCTATTTAAAAACTTTAAAAACACCCCACAAGCCACCACCCGCGCTGTTAAAACCGCATTCCTAATTAGCCTAGCCCCTACAACCGCATTCATCTACTCGGGAGTAGAATCTGTCACCTGCCACTGGGAGTGAAAATTCATTATAAACTTTAAAATCCCCCTGAGCCTAAAAATAGACCAATACTCAATAACATTTCTTCCAATCGCCCTATTTGTAACATGATCAATCCTACAATTCGCCATATGATACATGGCCTCAGAGCCATACGTAACAAAATTTTTCACCTACCTACTGACATTCCTAGTCGCCATACTCCTCCTAACAACCGCAAACAACATATTCCTCCTATTCGTAGGCTGGGAAGGAGTACGAATCATGTCCTTCCTTCTCATCGGCTGATGACAAGGCCGAGCAGATGCCAACACCGCCGCCCTACGAGCCGTAATCTACAACCGAATCGGAGACGTCGGACTGATCCTGAGCATAGCATGACTAGCTTCAACATTCAACACCTGAGAGATCCAACAAGCCGTACACCCCCACCAAACCCCAATCCTCCCCCTCATAGGATTAATCCTCGCAGCCGCAGGAAAATCCGCCCAATTTGGACTCCACCCATGACTGCCCGCAGCAATAGAAGGCCCCACCCCAGTATCAGCCCTACTGCACTCCAGTACCATAGTAGTAGCCGGAATCTTCCTGCTCATCCGCATGCACCCCCTGCTAGCCACCAACCAGACAGCCCTAACTGCCTGCCTATGCCTAGGTGCTCTATCAACCCTATTCGCTGCCACATGCGCCCTAACCCAAAATGACATCAAAAAAATCATTGCTTTCTCAACATCCAGCCAACTAGGACTAATAATAGTCACTATCGGACTAAACCTCCCACAACTAGCCTTCCTACACATCTCAACCCATGCCTTCTTTAAAGCCATACTATTCCTATGCTCAGGGTCTATCATCCACAACCTAAACGGAGAACAAGATATCCGAAAGATAGGAGGCCTACAGAAAATACTCCCAGTCACTACTTCCTGCCTAACCATCGGAAACCTGGCGCTGATAGGAACCCCATTCCTAGCCGGATTCTACTCAAAAGACCTCATCATCGAAAGCTTAAACACATCATACCTAAATACTTGAGCCCTACTCCTAACCCTTATAGCCACAGCATTCACCGCAACCTACAGCATCCGCATAACCATCCTAGTCCAAGCTGGACAAACCCGAATCCCCCCAGTAGTATCAATAAACGAAAACAACCCACTAATCACCGCCCCCCTAACCCGACTCGCCCTAGGCAGCATTACAGCAGGAATAATCATTACCTCTTTCATCACACCAACCAAAACCCCCCCAATAACCATACCCCTTATCACCAAAACCGCTGCCATCCTCATAACAATCCTAGGAATCATCCTAGGCCCCTCATGTACAGGGCCACACCCCTCTAACGGCGCAAGCTTACATAGAAACATTATTAACAGACCTAGACAGATACAAAAACCCCTACAAGACCACGTATTAACTAACCCTGTTAACCCGACTCAGGAGCGCCTATAAGAGCGATTAAAATCTGTGAAAGGAACTCGGCAAATTAATAAGGCCCGACTGTTTACCAAAAACATAGCCTTCAGCAAATTAAACAAGTATTGAAGGTGATGCCTGCCCGGTGACTTAGGTTTAACGGCCGCGGTATCCTAACCGTGCAAAGATAGCGCAATCAATTGTCCCATAAATCGAGACTTGTATGAATGGCTAAACGAGGTCTTAACTGTCTCTCACAGATAATCAGTGAAATTGATCTCCCCGTGCAAAAGCGGGGATGTGAACATAAGACGAGAAGACCCTGTGGAACTTAAAAATCAACGACCACCGCGAATCCTCAATCAACCCCACTGGGGCCACTACCATCGCAGAGCCTGGTCGATATTTTTCGGTTGGGGCGACCTTGGAGGAGAACAAATCCTCCAAAAACAAGACCATACCTCTTTACCTAGAGCTACCCCTCAAAGTGCTAACAGTGACCAGACCCAATATAATTGATTAATGGACCAAGCTACCCCAGGGATAACAGCGCAATCCCCCTCAAGAGCCCATATCGACAGGGGGGTTTACGACCTCGATGTTGGATCAGGACATCCTAATGGTGCAGCCGCTATTAAGGGTTCGTTTGTTCAACGATTAACAGTCCTACGTGATCTGAGTTCAGACCGGAGCAATCCAGGTCGGTTTCTATCTATGACACACTCTCCCCAGTACGAAAGGACCGGGAAAGTGGGGCCAATACCACAAGCACGCCCCCCCCCCTCTAAGCAGTGAAACCAACTAAACCGTGAAGAGGGCCTTCCCCCACCACTTTCAATCCTAGAAAAGGACCAGCTAGAGTGGCAGAGCCCGGCAAGTGCAGAAGGCTTAAGCCCTTTCCCCAGAGGTTCAAATCCTCTCCCTAGCTTCACCCATGATTCAAATAACAACACTAAGCTGCCTCGTTATATCCCTCCTATACATCATCCCAATCCTGATTGCCGTAGCCTTCCTAACCCTAGTAGAACGGAAAATCCTAAGCTACATACAATCCCGCAAAGGCCCTAACGTTGTCGGGCCTTTTGGCCTACTTCAACCATTTGCGGACGGACTGAAACTATTTACCAAAGAGCCCATCCGACCCTCTACCTCTTCCCCACTTCTATTCATTCTGATACCAATACTAGCCCTTGTCCTAGCCCTCACCACTTGAGCACCACTACCACTCCCATTTCCCCTAGCAGATCTAAACCTCGGAGTTCTCTTCCTAATAGCCATGTCAAGCCTAGCCGTCTACTCAGTCCTATGATCAGGCTGAGCCTCGAACTCAAAATACGCACTAATCGGAGCCCTACGGGCAGTAGCACAGACCATTTCATACGAAGTGACACTGGCCATAATCCTGCTATCAATAATCATACTAAGCGGAAGCTACACACTCAGCTCCTTTGCCATCGCACAGGAGCCTCTATACTTCATTTTCTCCTCATGACCCCTAGCAATAATATGATACGTATCCACCCTAGCAGAGACAAACCGAGCTCCTTTTGACCTCACAGAGGGTGAATCTGAGCTAGTCTCAGGGTTTAACGTTGAATACGCCGCAGGACCCTTCGCCTTATTCTTCCTAGCTGAATATGCGAACATTATGCTAATAAATACACTTACAGCCATCATATTCCTAAACCCAAGCGCCCTAGGGCCACCCACAGAACTATTCCCCGTCATCCTAGCCACAAAAGTCCTCCTACTATCTTCTGGTTTCTTATGGGTCCGAGCTTCATACCCACGATTCCGATATGACCAACTAATGCACCTACTATGAAAAAACTTCCTACCCCTCACACTAGCTCTGTGCCTCTGACACATCAGCATACCTATCTGCTATGCAGGCCTACCTCCTTACATAAGGAAATGTGCCTGAACTACAAAGGGTCACTATGATAAAGTGAACATAGAGGTATAACAGCCCTCTCATTTCCTGTTGACCTTAGAAAAGTAGGAATTGAACCCACACAAGAGAAATCAAAATTCTCCATACTTCCCTTATATTATTTTCTAGTAGAGTCAGCTAATCAAGCTATCGGGCCCATACCCCGAAAATGATGGTTTAACCCCCTCCTCTACTAATGAACCCTTACGCGACCCCAATCATAACCTTCAGCCTCATCTTGGGCACCACAATCACAATTTCCAGCAACCACTGAGTTCTGGCCTGGACAGGACTGGAGATCAACGCACTAGCCATCATTCCCCTAATTGCCAAATCCCACCACCCACGAGCAGTAGAAGCCGCAACGAAATACTTCCTAACCCAAGCAGCTGCTTCCGCCCTGGTCCTATTCTCTAGCATAACCAATGCCTGAGTCACTGGCCAATGAGACATCACACAAATAAACCACCCAACCTCCTGTCTACTACTGACAGCAGCAATCGCTATTAAACTGGGCCTAGTGCCATTTCACTTCTGATTCCCAGAAGTACTACAAGGATCGCCACTAATAACAGCCCTGCTACTCTCAACCCTCATAAAATTCCCCCCACTAACCCTGCTCCTACTAACATCCAAATCCCTCGACCCAGCTCTACTCACCGCCATGGCCCTAGCCTCAACAGCACTAGGAGGCTGAATAGGACTGAACCAAACACAAACACGCAAAATCCTAGCCTTCTCGTCCATCTCCCACTTAGGCTGAATCGCCATCATCCTAGTTTACAGCCCCAAATTGGCCTTACTTACCTTCTACCTATACACAATCATAACATCAGCCGTATTCCTAGCCCTTAACAAAATCAAAGCCCTTAACCTATCCATGATCACAACCTCATGAACAAAAACCCCAGTGCTAAACGCCACCCTAATACTAGTACTTTTATCCCTAGCAGGCCTCCCCCCATTAACAGGCTTTATACCAAAGTGACTTATCATCCAAGAACTAACTAAACAGGAAATAACACCAGCAGCCATGGCAATTGCCATGCTATCACTGCTCAGCCTCTTCTTCTACCTACGCCTCGCATACCACTCAACAATTACCCTTCCCCCCAACTCCTCTAACCACATAAAACAATGATACACTAGCAAAGCCCCAAGCACACCTACTGCGGTCCTTGCCTCACTATCAATCCTCTTACTTCCCCTGTCCCCAATAATACATGCCATTGTCTAGAAACTTAGGATAACACCCCAAACCGAAGGCCTTCAAAGCCTTAAATAAGAGTTAAACCCTCTTAGTTTCTGCACATTAAGACTTACAGAATATTAACCTGTATCTTCTGAATGCAAGTCAGACGCTTTAATTAAGCTAAAGCCTCCCTAGACAGATGGGCTTCGATCCCACAAAACTCTAGTTAACAGCTAAATGCCTAAACCAATTGGCTTCTGCCTACAAAGACCCTGACGCACCCTAGTGCGCATCGATGAGCTTGCAACTCAACATGAATTTCACTACAGAGCCGATAAGAAGAGGAATTAAACCTCTGTAAAAAGGACTACAGCCTAACGCTTCAACACTCAGCCATCTTACCCGTCACCTTCATCAACCGATGACTATTTTCCACTAACCATAAGGATATTGGCACCCTGTACCTCATCTTCGGGGCATGAGCAGGAATAGTCGGCACCGCACTCAGCCTATTAATCCGCGCAGAACTAGGACAACCAGGAACTCTCCTAGGCGACGACCAAATTTACAATGTAATCGTTACCGCTCACGCCTTTGTAATAAGCTTCTTTATAGTCATACCCATCATGATCGGAGGATTCGGCAACTGATTAGTCCCCCTCATAATCGGTGCCCCCGACATAGCATTCCCGCGAATAAACAACATAAGCTTTTGACTCCTCCCCCCATCATTCCTCCTCCTACTAGCCTCATCCACTGTAGAAGCTGGCGCCGGCACAGGCTGAACTGTCTACCCTCCCCTAGCAGGTAACCTTGCCCACGCCGGAGCTTCAGTAGACCTGGCTATCTTCTCACTCCACTTAGCCGGTATCTCCTCCATCCTTGGGGCCATCAACTTTATCACCACAGCCATCAACATAAAACCCCCCGCACTCTCACAATACCAAACCCCACTATTTGTCTGATCCGTACTAATTACCGCCATCCTACTCCTTCTATCACTCCCCGTACTCGCCGCCGGTATTACAATATTACTAACTGATCGAAACCTAAACACCACATTCTTCGACCCCGCTGGAGGAGGAGACCCAATCCTGTACCAACACCTATTCTGATTCTTCGGACACCCAGAAGTCTATATTCTGATCCTACCGGGGTTCGGAATCATCTCACACGTAGTCACGTACTACTCAGGCAAAAAGGAGCCCTTCGGCTACATGGGAATAGTCTGAGCCATACTATCCATCGGCTTCCTAGGATTCATCGTCTGAGCTCACCACATGTTTACAGTAGGAATAGACGTTGATACCCGAGCCTACTTTACATCAGCCACTATAATCATTGCCATCCCTACCGGAATCAAAGTATTTAGCTGACTAGCCACCCTGCACGGAGGAACAATCAAATGAGACCCCCCCAATACTATGAGCTCTAGGATTTATCTTCCTATTTACCATCGGAGGATTAACAGGAATCGTTCTTGCAAACTCTTCCCTAGACATCGCCCTGCACGACACGTACTACGTAGTTGCCCACTTCCACTACGTCCTATCCATAGGCGCCGTCTTTGCCATTCTAGCAGGATTTACTCACTGATTCCCACTACTCACTGGGTTTACCCTACACCAAACATGAGCAAAAGCCCACTTCGGGGTAATATTTACAAGAGTAAACCTAACGTTCTTCCCCCAGCACTTCCTAGGCCTAGCAGGAATACCCCGACGATACTCGGACTATCCCGACGCCTACACACTATGAAACACCATTTCCTCCATCGGCTCCCTAATCTCAATAGTAGCCGTAATCATACTAATATTCATCATCTGAGAAGCCTTTCCGGCCAAACGAAAAGTCCTACAACCAGAACTAACTACCACAAACGTTGAATGAATCCACGGCTGCCCTCCCCCATACCATACTTTCGAGGAACCGGCCTTCGTCCAAGTACAAGAAAGGAAGGAATCGAACCCTCACATGCTGGTTTCAAGCCAACTGCATTAACCGCTCATGCTTCTTTCTTATGAGATGTTAGTAAACCAATTACATAGCCTTGTCAAGACTAAATCACAGGTAAAAATCCTGTACATCTCATGTGGCCAACCACTCCCAACTAGGATTCCAAGACGCCTCATCACCCATCATAGAAGAACTCGTTGAATTCCACGACCACGCCCTAATCGTTGCCCTAGCTATCTGCAGCCTAGTTCTCTACCTTTTAGCCCACATACTAACAGAAAAACTCTCGTCCAATGCTGTAGACGCCCAAGAAGTAGAGCTGATCTGGACAATCCTACCTGCTATCGTCCTGGTACTCCTCGCCCTCCCATCCCTACAAATCCTCTACATAATGGACAAAATCGATGAACCAGACCTCACCCTAAAAGCCATCGGCCACCAATGATACTGAAGCTACGAATACACAGACTTCAAAGACCTATCCTTCGACTCCTACATAGTGCCCACCCCAGACTTACCCAACGGCCACTTCCGACTGCTAGAAGTTGACCACCGCGTAGTTATCCCAATAGAATCCCCCATCCGCGTAATCATTACTGCAGGAGACGTACTCCACTCCTGAGCAGTCCCAACGCTCGGAGTTAAAACAGACGCAATCCCAGGCCGACTAAACCAAACTTCATTCATTACCACCCGGCCTGGGATTTTTTACGGACAATGCTCAGAAATTTGCGGGGCTAATCACAGCTACATACCTACTGTAGTAGAATCAACCCCACTCCCACATTTCGAGGCCTGATCGTCCCTTCTATCATCATCCTAATCATTAAGAAGCTATGCAACAGCACTAGCCTTTTAAGCTAGCCAAAGAGGGACTTCCCCCTCCTTAATGATATGCCACAGCTTAACCCCGCACCATGATTTTCAATCATAATTATAACCTGATTAACCCTAGCACTCCTCATCCAACCAAAACTACTAGCCTTCACCACAACCAACCCCCCATCAAATAAGACCTCCCTCACTACCAAACCCACACCATGATCCTGACCATGAACCTAAGCTTCTTTGACCAATTTTCCAGCCCCAATCTATTTGGCATCCCCTTAATCCTACTATCCCTACTCTTCCCAGCCCTACTATTCCCGTCCCCAAACAACCGATGAATCAACAACCGCCTTTCTACTATCCAAACATGACTCCTTCACCTAATCACAAAACAACTAATAGTCCCACTCAACAAAAATGGCCACAAATGAGCCATAATATTTACATCCCTAATAATCATACTTCTTACAATCAACCTTCTAGGCCTCCTTCCATATACATTCACCCCAACCACCCAACTATCTATGAACATAGCCCTAGCCTTCCCACTATGGCTCGCCACACTACTAACAGGCATGTTTAACCATGTACGTGCCCCAGGGCCGGCTTAAAGTAGGCTCTATTGTCCCACTTTACTGCTAAATCCGCCTTCCAGAAGTGGTTTCACGCTTCTTTCCGTGTGCCCTATGAATAGGGAATGTAGCCCATTTCTTCCACTCCATAGGCTATACCTTGACCTGTCTTATTAGCGGGGTGCTATTGTGTCCACTGTTGTGCTCTCATTCGAGGTGGGCTGGCGACGGCGGTATGTAGGCTGTGTTGGCAAGGGGTGGTTGGGTTAATCGGGGATTATCGATTGTAGAACAGGCTCCTCTAGGTGGGTTTGGGGCACCGCCAAGTCCTTAGAGTTTTAAGCGTTTGTGCTCGTAGTTCTCTGGCGGATACTTCGGTAAAGTAAGTATCAAGATTTAGGGCCAGGCATAGTGGGGTATCTAATCCCAGTTTGGGCCCTGGCTTTCGTGGGTTTAAATCAGTCTTTAGTTCCTAAGATCATCTTAATGGTGTGTTTAGGTGCATCTTGGGCTTATGACAGCTTAGTTGCATTTTGATCTTAGTTAGCTAGGATAGGCATTTTACCACTCTTTACGCCGTGTCAATAGGACGGTTGATTTGGGTTTCTTGTATGACCGCGGTGGCTGGCACAAGATTTACCAACCCTTGAAGTTAGGCTGTTGCTATAACTAAGTCAAGTTTGCACTCATTGCTTAATGTTAATTACTGCTGAATACCCGTGGGGGCGTGGCTTAGCGAGGCGTCTTGGGCTACTACTTGGGTGTGCCTGATACCCGCTCCTCAAGGCCTGTATGGGGGTAGGTGGTCGAGGGCGTTTACACTGGGGCGCGGATACTTGCATGTATATATTTAGCAAAAACCAACCGTAAGGTTAGGACTAAGTCTTTTGTCCGCAGGCATGTTTTATGCCATCTTGGCAACTTCAGTGCCATGCTTTGTGTTAAGCTATGTGGACGGGGGTGTGGTTAGCTGATAGTTGAGTGGTGAGTGAGAGTGAAGTATATGAAATTATTGCTTGTGTTTACTATTTTTAGTACTGGAGTTTCTCTAAGTCCTAGGACTAGGAGGAAATGGTGTTTCATAGTGTGTAGGCGTCGGGATAGTCCGAGTATCGTCGGGGTATTCCTGCTAGGCCTAGGAAGTGCTGGGGGAAGAACGTTAGGTTTACTCCTGTAAATATTACCCCGAAGTGGGCTTTTGCTCATGTTTGGTGTAGGGTAAACCCAGTGAGTAGTGGGAATCAGTGAGTAAATCCTGCTAGAATGGCAAAGACGGCGCCTATGGATAGGACGTAGTGGAAGTGGGCAACTACGTAGTACGTGTCGTGCAGGGCGATGTCTAGGGAAGAGTTTGCAAGAACGATTCCTGTTAATCCTCCGATGGTAAATAGGAAGATAAATCCTAGAGCTCATAGTATTGGGGGGGGGCCTCATTTGATTGTTCCTCCGTGCAGGGTGGCTAGTCAGCTAAATACTTTGATTCCGGTAGGGATGGCAATGATTATAGTGGCTGATGTAAAGTAGGCTCGGGTATCAACGTCTATTCCTACTGTAAACATGTGGTGAGCTCAGACGATGAATCCTAGGAAGCCGATGGATAGTATGGCTCAGACTATTCCCATGTAGCCGAAGGGCTCCTTTTTGCCTGAGTAGTACGTGACTACGTGTGAGATGATTCCGAACCCCGGTAGGATCAGAATATAGACTTCTGGGTGTCCGAAGAATCAGAATAGGTGTTGGTACAGGATTGGGTCTCCTCCTCCAGCGGGGTCGAAGAATGTGGTGTTTAGGTTTCGATCAGTTAGTAATATTGTAATACCGGCGGCGAGTACGGGGAGTGATAGAAGGAGTAGGATGGCGGTAATTAGTACGGATCAGACAAATAGTGGGGTTTGGTATTGTGAGAGTGCGGGGGGTTTTATGTTGATGGCTGTGGTGATAAAGTTGATGGCCCCAAGGATGGAGGAGATACCGGCTAAGTGGAGTGAGAAGATAGCCAGGTCTACTGAAGCTCCGGCGTGGGCAAGGTCACCTGCTAGGGGAGGGTAGACAGTTCAGCCTGTGCCGGCGCCAGCTTCTACAGTGGATGAGGCTAGTAGGAGGAGGAATGATGGGGGGAGGAGTCAAAAGCTTATGTTGTTTATTCGCGGGAATGCTATGTCGGGGGCACCGATTATGAGGGGGACTAATCAGTTGCCGAATCCTCCGATCATGATGGGTATGACTATAAAGAAGCTTATTACAAAGGCGTGAGCGGTAACGATTACATTGTAAATTTGGTCGTCGCCTAGGAGAGTTCCTGGTTGTCCTAGTTCTGCGCGGATTAATAGGCTGAGTGCGGTGCCGACTATTCCTGCTCATGCCCCGAAGATGAGGTACAGGGTGCCAATATCCTTATGGTTAGTGGAAAATAGTCATCGGTTGATGAAGGTGACGGGTAAGATGGCTGAGTGTTGAAGCGTTAGGCTGTAGTCCTTTTTACAGAGGTTTAATTCCTCTTCTTATCGGCTCTGTAGTGAAATTCATGTTGAGTTGCAAGCTCATCGATGCGCACTAGGGTGCGTCAGGGTCTTTGTAGGCAGAAGCCAATTGGTTTAGGCATTTAGCTGTTAACTAGAGTTTTGTGGGATCGAAGCCCATCTGTCTAGGGAGGCTTTAGCTTAATTAAAGCGTCTGACTTGCATTCAGAAGATACAGGTTAATATTCTGTAAGTCTTAATGTGCAGAAACTAAGAGGGTTTAACTCTTATTTAAGGCTTTGAAGGCCTTCGGTTTGGGGTGTTATCCTAAGTTTCTAGACAATGGCATGTATTATTGGGGACAGGGGAAGTAAGAGGATTGATAGTGAGGCAAGGACCGCAGTAGGTGTGCTTGGGGCTTTGCTAGTGTATCATTGTTTTATGTGGTTAGAGGAGTTGGGGGGAAGGGTAATTGTTGAGTGGTATGCGAGGCGTAGGTAGAAGAAGAGGCTGAGCAGTGATAGCATGGCAATTGCCATGGCTGCTGGTGTTATTTCCTGTTTAGTTAGTTCTTGGATGATAAGTCACTTTGGTATAAAGCCTGTTAATGGGGGGAGGCCTGCTAGGGATAAAAGTACTAGTATTAGGGTGGCGTTTAGCACTGGGGTTTTTGTTCATGAGGTTGTGATCATGGATAGGTTAAGGGCTTTGATTTTGTTAAGGGCTAGGAATACGGCTGATGTTATGATTGTGTATAGGTAGAAGGTAAGTAAGGCCAATTTGGGGCTGTAAACTAGGATGATGGCGATTCAGCCTAAGTGGGAGATGGACGAGAAGGCTAGGATTTTGCGTGTTTGTGTTTGGTTCAGTCCTATTCAGCCTCCTAGTGCTGTTGAGGCTAGGGCCATGGCGGTGAGTAGAGCTGGGTCGAGGGATTTGGATGTTAGTAGGAGCAGGGTTAGTGGGGGGAATTTTATGAGGGTTGAGAGTAGCAGGGCTGTTATTAGTGGCGATCCTTGTAGTACTTCTGGGAATCAGAAGTGAAATGGCACTAGGCCCAGTTTAATAGCGATTGCTGCTGTCAGTAGTAGACAGGAGGTTGGGTGGTTTATTTGTGTGATGTCTCATTGGCCAGTGACTCAGGCATTGGTTATGCTAGAGAATAGGACCAGGGCGGAAGCAGCTGCTTGGGTTAGGAAGTATTTCGTTGCGGCTTCTACTGCTCGTGGGTGGTGGGATTTGGCAATTAGGGGAATGATGGCTAGTGCGTTGATCTCCAGTCCTGTCCAGGCCAGAACTCAGTGGTTGCTGGAAATTGTGATTGTGGTGCCCAAGATGAGGCTGAAGGTTATGATTGGGGTCGCGTAAGGGTTCATTAGTAGAGGAGGGGGTTAAACCATCATTTTCGGGGTATGGGCCCGATAGCTTGATTAGCTGACTCTACTAGAAAATAATATAAGGGAAGTATGGAGAATTTTGATTTCTCTTGTGTGGGTTCAATTCCTACTTTTCTAAGGTCAACAGGAAATGAGAGGGCTGTTATACCTCTATGTTCACTTTATCATAGTGACCCTTTGTAGTTCAGGCACATTTCCTTATGTAAGGAGGTAGGCCTGCATAGCAGATAGGTATGCTGATGTGTCAGAGGCACAGAGCTAGTGTGAGGGGTAGGAAGTTTTTTCATAGTAGGTGCATTAGTTGGTCATATCGGAATCGTGGGTATGAAGCTCGGACCCATAAGAAACCAGAAGATAGTAGGAGGACTTTTGTGGCTAGGATGACGGGGAATAGTTCTGTGGGTGGCCCTAGGGCGCTTGGGTTTAGGAATATGATGGCTGTAAGTGTATTTATTAGCATAATGTTCGCATATTCAGCTAGGAAGAATAAGGCGAAGGGTCCTGCGGCGTATTCAACGTTAAACCCTGAGACTAGCTCAGATTCACCCTCTGTGAGGTCAAAAGGAGCTCGGTTTGTCTCTGCTAGGGTGGATACGTATCATATTATTGCTAGGGGTCATGAGGAGAAAATGAAGTATAGAGGCTCCTGTGCGATGGCAAAGGAGCTGAGTGTGTAGCTTCCGCTTAGTATGATTATTGATAGCAGGATTATGGCCAGTGTCACTTCGTATGAAATGGTCTGTGCTACTGCCCGTAGGGCTCCGATTAGTGCGTATTTTGAGTTCGAGGCTCAGCCTGATCATAGGACTGAGTAGACGGCTAGGCTTGACATGGCTATTAGGAAGAGAACTCCGAGGTTTAGATCTGCTAGGGGAAATGGGAGTGGTAGTGGTGCTCAAGTGGTGAGGGCTAGGACAAGGGCTAGTATTGGTATCAGAATGAATAGAAGTGGGGAAGAGGTAGAGGGTCGGATGGGCTCTTTGGTAAATAGTTTCAGTCCGTCCGCAAATGGTTGAAGTAGGCCAAAAGGCCCGACAACGTTAGGGCCTTTGCGGGATTGTATGTAGCTTAGGATTTTCCGTTCTACTAGGGTTAGGAAGGCTACGGCAATCAGGATTGGGATGATGTATAGGAGGGATATAACGAGGCAGCTTAGTGTTGTTATTTGAATCATGGGTGAAGCTAGGGAGAGGATTTGAACCTCTGGGGAAAGGGCTTAAGCCTTCTGCACTTGCCGGGCTCTGCCACTCTAGCTGGTCCTTTTCTAGGATTGAAAGTGGTGGGGGAAGGCCCTCTTCACGGTTTAGTTGGTTTCACTGCTTAGAGGGGGGGGGGCGTGCTTGTGGTATTGGCCCCACTTTCCCGGTCCTTTCGTACTGGGGAGAGTGTGTCATAGATAGAAACCGACCTGGATTGCTCCGGTCTGAACTCAGATCACGTAGGACTGTTAATCGTTGAACAAACGAACCCTTAATAGCGGCTGCACCATTAGGATGTCCTGATCCAACATCGAGGTCGTAAACCCCCCTGTCGATATGGGCTCTTGAGGGGGATTGCGCTGTTATCCCTGGGGTAGCTTGGTCCATTAATCAATTATATTGGGTCTGGTCACTGTTAGCACTTTGAGGGGTAGCTCTAGGTAAAGAGGTATGGTCTTGTTTTTGGAGGATTTGTTCTCCTCCAAGGTCGCCCCAACCGAAAAATATCGACCAGGCTCTGCGATGGTAGTGGCCCCAGTGGGGTTGATTGAGGATTCGCGGTGGTCGTTGATTTTTAAGTTCCACAGGGTCTTCTCGTCTTATGTTCACATCCCCGCTTTTGCACGGGGAGATCAATTTCACTGATTATCTGTGAGAGACAGTTAAGACCTCGTTTAGCCATTCATACAAGTCTCGATTTATGGGACAATTGATTGCGCTATCTTTGCACGGTTAGGATACCGCGGCCGTTAAACCTAAGTCACCGGGCAGGCATCACCTTCAATACTTGTTTAATTTGCTGAAGGCTATGTTTTTGGTAAACAGTCGGGCCTTATTAATTTGCCGAGTTCCTTTCACAGATTTTAATCGCTCTTATAGGCGCTCCTGAGTCGGGTTAACAGGGTTAGTTAATACGTGGTCTTGTAGGGGTTTTTGTATCTGTCTAGGTCTGTTAATAATGTTTCTATGTAAGCTTGCGCCGTTAGAGGGGTGTGGCCCTGTACATGAGGGGCCTAGGATGATTCCTAGGATTGTTATGAGGATGGCAGCGGTTTTGGTGATAAGGGGTATGGTTATTGGGGGGGTTTTGGTTGGTGTGATGAAAGAGGTAATGATTATTCCTGCTGTAATGCTGCCTAGGGCGAGTCGGGTTAGGGGGGCGGTGATTAGTGGGTTGTTTTCGTTTATTGATACTACTGGGGGGATTCGGGTTTGTCCAGCTTGGACTAGGATGGTTATGCGGATGCTGTAGGTTGCGGTGAATGCTGTGGCTATAAGGGTTAGGAGTAGGGCTCAAGTATTTAGGTATGATGTGTTTAAGCTTTCGATGATGAGGTCTTTTGAGTAGAATCCGGCTAGGAATGGGGTTCCTATCAGCGCCAGGTTTCCGATGGTTAGGCAGGAAGTAGTGACTGGGAGTATTTTCTGTAGGCCTCCTATCTTTCGGATATCTTGTTCTCCGTTTAGGTTGTGGATGATAGACCCTGAGCATAGGAATAGTATGGCTTTAAAGAAGGCATGGGTTGAGATGTGTAGGAAGGCTAGTTGTGGGAGGTTTAGTCCGATAGTGACTATTATTAGTCCTAGTTGGCTGGATGTTGAGAAAGCAATGATTTTTTTGATGTCATTTTGGGTTAGGGCGCATGTGGCAGCGAATAGGGTTGATAGAGCACCTAGGCATAGGCAGGCAGTTAGGGCTGTCTGGTTGGTGGCTAGCAGGGGGTGCATGCGGATGAGCAGGAAGATTCCGGCTACTACTATGGTACTGGAGTGCAGTAGGGCTGATACTGGGGTGGGGCCTTCTATTGCTGCGGGCAGTCATGGGTGGAGTCCAAATTGGGCGGATTTTCCTGCGGCTGCGAGGATTAATCCTATGAGGGGGAGGATTGGGGTTTGGTGGGGGTGTACGGCTTGTTGGATCTCTCAGGTGTTGAATGTTGAAGCTAGTCATGCTATGCTCAGGATCAGTCCGACGTCTCCGATTCGGTTGTAGATTACGGCTCGTAGGGCGGCGGTGTTGGCATCTGCTCGGCCTTGTCATCAGCCGATGAGAAGGAAGGACATGATTCGTACTCCTTCCCAGCCTACGAATAGGAGGAATATGTTGTTTGCGGTTGTTAGGAGGAGTATGGCGACTAGGAATGTCAGTAGGTAGGTGAAAAATTTTGTTACGTATGGCTCTGAGGCCATGTATCATATGGCGAATTGTAGGATTGATCATGTTACAAATAGGGCGATTGGAAGAAATGTTATTGAGTATTGGTCTATTTTTAGGCTCAGGGGGATTTTAAAGTTTATAATGAATTTTCACTCCCAGTGGCAGGTGACAGATTCTACTCCCGAGTAGATGAATGCGGTTGTAGGGGCTAGGCTAATTAGGAATGCGGTTTTAACAGCGCGGGTGGTGGCTTGTGGGGTGTTTTTAAAGTTTTTAAATAGAAATGGCAGGATGATTGGGGTTAGGAGGATTGTCAGCGTGAGTAGTGTGAGGGAGTTGATTAGTAGTGTGGGGTTCACTACTTTTACTTGGATTTGCACCAAGATGGGTGGTTCCTAAGACCAGTGGATTGCTGTTATCCTTTAAAAGTAAGGGGGCTGAGGTTTTAGGCTCAGATGTAAGAGTTAGCAGCTCTTGTTGGTTAAACCCTCCCCTCGGCAGGTAAGAAGGTTTGAACTTCTATTCTTAGAATCACAGTCTAATGTTTGGTTTAAACTATACTTGCATGAGGGGATTCCGGAGATCAGTTCGGGTTTGCGGATTAGGAGGAATATTGGGATAATGTGGAGTGTTATGAGCAGGTGTTCTCGTGTGGTTGAGTTTTGCATAGATGTGATGTGGGAGGGGATTGAGCCTCGTTGGGTCATTAGTAGTATGAATAAGGTGTAGGAGGCGGTTAGTAGGGTTGCGATTCCTGTTAGGATGATCGTGAAGGCAGATCAGTTGAATAAGGTGATTATAATGGTTAGCTCTGCTATGAGGTTTGTTGTTGGGGGTAAGGCTATGTTTGTTAGATTGGCCAGCAATCATCAGGTAGCTATGAGTGGTAGGAGAGGTTGTAGGCCTCGTGTGAGTAGTAGAATTCGGCTGTGCGTACGTTCATAGTTTGTGTTGGCTAGGCAGAATAGTATGGAGGAAGTTAGTCCATGGGAAATTATTAGGATCATTGCCCCTGAGAATGATCAGTGGGTTTGGATTATTCCTGCGGCGATAACTAGGCCTATGTGGCTAACGGATGAATAAGCGATTAGTGATTTTAGGTCTGTCTGTCGTAGGCAGATTGAGCTAGTCATTAGGGCGCCTCATAGGGCCAGGGTTAGGAAGGGGTAGTGCAGGAGGTTGGACAGTGGGCCCATAAATAGAGTGACTCGTATAATTCCGTATCCTCCTAGCTTTAGTAGTAGGGCGGCGAGGAGTATTGAGCCTGCGATGGGTGCTTCTACGTGGGCTTTTGGCAGTCAGAGGTGTAGGCCGTATAGTGGGGCTTTTACTATGAATGCTATGAGCAGTGCTAGACCTGATAGTATTCCTGTCCATGAGGTGGATAGGGTTGGGTGGGTTAGTTGTAGGGTTGGCAGGTGCAGGGTGCCAATTTTCACGTATAGGTGTATGATTGTGATTAGCAGGGGTAGAGAGCTTACTGGCGTGTAGAATAGCAGGTAGATGCCAGCGCTTAGGCGTTCTGGTTGGTTCCCCCATCGGGTGATTAAGATTAGGGTGGGAATGAGGGTTGCTTCAAATGAGATGTAAAATAGTGCTAGTTCTGTGGTGGAAAAGGCTAGTAGGATGAATGGCTGGACTGCGACTAAGGTTGAGATAAAGATTCGTTTGCGTTGTAGGGGTTCTTGTTGCAGGTGGTTTTGGCTTGCTATGATTATGAGTGGGAGTAGTCAGCAGGATAGTACTAGGAGGGGGGATGAGATTTGGTCAATTCCTGTTCAGTTGGATAAAAATTTGTAGGGGTAGTAGGTTGGGATTAATCACTGTAGGCTTAGGGCAGCGATTAGGAGGCTGTATAAGGTGGTGTTAGTCCATAGAAATTTTGGTGGAGACAGCAGGGCTGTTGGAAGAAGTATGATTGTGGGTAGGATGATTTTTAGCATTGCAGGAGGTTTAGGTTGTGTAGATGGTCGGAGCCATGTGTGCGGGTGGAGGCTACTAGGATGGCCAGGCCTGTGCCCGCCTCACACGCTGAGAAGGTTAGCATGAGAATTGGTACCATGGTGAATGAGGAGACTTGGTTTTCGATGGATCATATTGATAGGCCTACGAATATCGATAATATTATGCTTTCAAGGCATAGTAGGGCGGATACTAGGTGGGTTCGGTGGAAGGCTAGTCCTAGTCCGCTGAAAATGAAGGCTGAGTAGAAGCTTAAATGTAGGGGCGACATAAGAAAGTTACAGGGTTGGCTGTAATCTGCTGGGTCGAAACCAGCTATCTTTTTGGTTAGACTAACTTTCTGTTATTCTGCTCATTCTAGGCCCCCTTGAATTCACTCGTAGGCCAGTCCGAGTGTTAGGAGAAGGAGGATCACTACAGTTCAGGTGAGGGTCATTAGGGGGGATTGGAGTTGGACGGCTCATGGCAGGGGGAGTAGGAGGGCGATTTCTAGGTCGAATAGGACGAACAGGATGGCTACTGAGAAAGAATCGGACTGAGAATGGTAATCGAGCAGATCCAAGTGGGTCGAATCCACATTCGTACGGTGAGAGTTTCTCTGAGTCGGGGTTTATTTGGGCGAGTCAGAAGTTTAATGCGGTTAGGGCGGCGCTTAGGATTGATGATAGGGCGAATATGAACATGAGTGCGTTCATTGCTCTCCTCTGGGTTTATACCAGATTCTAGAGATTGGAAGTCAATTGTAATTAATATACTAGAAGAGCAAGATCCTCATCAGTAGATGGTTATGTAGAGGAATAGTCAGATGACGTCTACGAAGTGTCAGTATCAGGCTGCTGCCTCGAATCCGAAGTGGTGGTCTGATGTAAAGTGGAACTTGATCAGTCGGAAGAGGCAGACGGTCAGGAAGGAGGATCCGATGATTACGTGGAGTCCGTGGAATCCAGTGGCAACGAAGAAGGTAGATCCGTAGACGCTATCGGCGATTGAGAATGGGGCTTCGTGGTATTCTATTGCTTGTAGGGCTGTGAAGTAGAATCCCAGGAGGATCGTTAGGGTTAGGGCGTGGATGGCGTGTTTTCGGTTTCCTTCTGTGATGCTGTGATGGGCTCACGTTACGGTAACGCCTGAGGCTAGTAGGATGGCTGTGTTTAGTAGGGGGACTTCTATCGGGTTGAGTGGTTTAATTCCTGTTGGGGGTCGTTGGCCTCCTAGTTCTGGGGTTGGGGCCAGGCTCGAGTGGAAGAACGCTCAGAAGAACCCTAAGAAGAAGAATGCTTCGGATGTGATGAAAAGGATTATGCCGTATCGTAGGCCTTTTTGGACTGTGGGAGTGTGATGGCCTTGGAAGGTGCTTTCTCGTACAATGTCTCGTCATCATTGGAGTATTACTAGGAGTATTGAGATGAGGCCTAGGGTTAGTAGTATGGATGAGTTGTAGTGGAATCACATGATTAATCCTGAGGTTGTGAGTAGGGCGGCGGCTGCCCCGAAGATTGGTCAAGGGCTTGGGTCAACTATGTGGTATGAGTGTGCTTGGTGTGCCATTAGATGTTTTCTTGTAAGTATAGGCTTAGAAGGAGCACGAAGACGTAGGCCTGGATTATGGCTACTGCTACTTCTAGGATGGTTAGGAGTAGTAGGATGATTATTGTTAGGATGGATACTGCAGGAAGGGTGGGTATTAATGCAATGGAGGCTGTAGAGATGAGTTGGATGAGTAAGTGTCCTGCTGTAAGGTTGGCTGTAAGGCGGACTCCGAGGGCTAGGGGGCGGATTAGTAGGCTGGTTGTTTCGATCAGGATTAGTGCGGGGATTAGGGGTGTAGGGGTACCTTCGGGTAATAGGTGGGCTAAAGAGGCTGATGGTTGGTTTCGTAGGCCTGTTAGTAGTGTGGCGAGCCATAGTGGGAAGGCTAGGGCTATGTTCATAGATAGTTGGGTGGTTGGGGTGAATGTATATGGAAGGAGGCCTAGAAGGTTGATTGTAAGAAGTATGATTATTAGGGATGTAAATATTATGGCTCATTTGTGGCCATTTTTGTTGAGTGGGACTATTAGTTGTTTTGTGATTAGGTGAAGGAGTCATGTTTGGATAGTAGAAAGGCGGTTGTTGATTCATCGGTTGTTTGGGGACGGGAATAGTAGGGCTGGGAAGAGTAGGGATAGTAGGATTAAGGGGATGCCGAATAGATTGGGGCTGGAAAATTGGTCAAAGAAGCTTAGGTTCATGGTCAGGATCATGGTGTGGGTTTGGTAGTGAGGGAGGTCTTATTTGATGGGGGGTTGGTTGTGGTGAAGGCTAGTAGTTTTGGTTGGATGAGGAGTGCTAGGGTTAATCAGGTTATAATTATGATTGAAAATCATGGTGCGGGGTTAAGCTGTGGCATATCATTAAGGAGGGGGAAGTCCCTCTTTGGCTAGCTTAAAAGGCTAGTGCTGTTGCATAGCTTCTTAATGATTAGGATGATGATAGAAGGGACGATCAGGCCTCGAAATGTGGGAGTGGGGTTGATTCTACTACAATGGGTATGTAGCTGTGATTAGCCCCGCAAATTTCTGAGCATTGTCCGTAAAAAATCCCAGGCCGGGTGGTAATGAATGAAGTTTGGTTTAGTCGGCCTGGGATTGCGTCTGTTTTAACTCCGAGCGTTGGGACTGCTCAGGAGTGGAGTACGTCTCCTGCAGTAATGATCACGCGGATGGGGGATTCTATTGGGATAACTACGCGGTGGTCAACTTCTAGCAGTCGGAAGTGGCTGTTGGGTAAGTCTGGGGTGGGCACTATGTAGGAGTCGAATGATAGGTCTTTGAAGTCTGTGTATTCGTAGCTTCAGTATCATTGGTGGCCGATGGCTTTTAGGGTGAGGTCTGGTTCATCGATTTTGTCCATTATGTAGAGGATTTGTAGGGATGGGAGGGCGAGGAGTACCAGGACGATAGCAGGTAGGATTGTCCAGATCAGCTCTACTTCTTGGGCGTCTACAGCATTGGACGAGAGTTTTTCTGTTAGTATGTGGGCTAAAAGGTAGAGAACTAGGCTGCAGATAGCTAGGGCAACGATTAGGGCGTGGTCGTGGAATTCAACGAGTTCTTCTATGATGGGTGATGAGGCGTCTTGGAATCCTAGTTGGGAGTGGTTGGCCACATGAGATGTACAGGATTTTTACCTGTGATTTAGTCTTGACAAGGCTATGTAATTGGTTTACTAACGTCTCATAAGAAAGAAGCATGAGCGGTTAATGCAGTTGGCTTGAAACCAGCATGTGAGGGTTCGATTCCTTCCTTTCTTGTACTTGGACGAAGGCCGGTTCCTCGAAAGTATGGTATGGGGGAGGGCAGCCGTGGATTCATTCAACGTTTGTGGTAGTTAGTTCTGGTTGTAGGACTTTTCGTTTGGCCGAAAAGGCTTCTCAGATGATGAATATTAGTATGATTACGGCTACTATTGAGATTAGGGAGCCGATGGAGGAAATGGTGTTTCATAGTGTGTAGGCGTCGGGATAGTCCGAGTATCGTCGGGGTATTCCTGCTAGGCCTAGGAAGTGCTGGGGGAAGAACGTTAGGTTTACTCCTGTAAATATTACCCCGAAGTGGGCTTTTGCTCATGTTTGGTGTAGGGTAAACCCAGTGAGTAGTGGGAATCAGTGAGTAAATCCTGCTAGAATGGCAAAGACGGCGCCTATGGATAGGACGTAGTGGAAGTGGGCAACTACGTAGTACGTGTCGTGCAGGGCGATGTCTAGGGAAGAGTTTGCAAGAACGATTCCTGTTAATCCTCCGATGGTAAATAGGAAGATAAATCCTAGAGCTCATAGTATTGGGGGGGGGCCTCATTTGATTGTTCCTCCGTGCAGGGTGGCTAGTCAGCTAAATACTTTGATTCCGGTAGGGATGGCAATGATTATAGTGGCTGATGTAAAGTAGGCTCGGGTATCAACGTCTATTCCTACTGTAAACATGTGGTGAGCTCAGACGATGAATCCTAGGAAGCCGATGGATAGTATGGCTCAGACTATTCCCATGTAGCCGAAGGGCTCCTTTTTGCCTGAGTAGTACGTGACTACGTGTGAGATGATTCCGAACCCCGGTAGGATCAGAATATAGACTTCTGGGTGTCCGAAGAATCAGAATAGGTGTTGGTACAGGATTGGGTCTCCTCCTCCAGCGGGGTCGAAGAATGTGGTGTTTAGGTTTCGATCAGTTAGTAATATTGTAATACCGGCGGCGAGTACGGGGAGTGATAGAAGGAGTAGGATGGCGGTAATTAGTACGGATCAGACAAATAGTGGGGTTTGGTATTGTGAGAGTGCGGGGGGTTTTATGTTGATGGCTGTGGTGATAAAGTTGATGGCCCCAAGGATGGAGGAGATACCGGCTAAGTGGAGTGAGAAGATAGCCAGGTCTACTGAAGCTCCGGCGTGGGCAAGGTCACCTGCTAGGGGAGGGTAGACAGTTCAGCCTGTGCCGGCGCCAGCTTCTACAGTGGATGAGGCTAGTAGGAGGAGGAATGATGGGGGGAGGAGTCAAAAGCTTATGTTGTTTATTCGCGGGAATGCTATGTCGGGGGCACCGATTATGAGGGGGACTAATCAGTTGCCGAATCCTCCGATCATGATGGGTATGACTATAAAGAAGCTTATTACAAAGGCGTGAGCGGTAACGATTACATTGTAAATTTGGTCGTCGCCTAGGAGAGTTCCTGGTTGTCCTAGTTCTGCGCGGATTAATAGGCTGAGTGCGGTGCCGACTATTCCTGCTCATGCCCCGAAGATGAGGTACAGGGTGCCAATATCCTTATGGTTAGTGGAAAATAGTCATCGGTTGATGAAGGTGACGGGTAAGATGGCTGAGTGTTGAAGCGTTAGGCTGTAGTCCTTTTTACAGAGGTTTAATTCCTCTTCTTATCGGCTCTGTAGTGAAATTCATGTTGAGTTGCAAGCTCATCGATGCGCACTAGGGTGCGTCAGGGTCTTTGTAGGCAGAAGCCAATTGGTTTAGGCATTTAGCTGTTAACTAGAGTTTTGTGGGATCGAAGCCCATCTGTCTAGGGAGGCTTTAGCTTAATTAAAGCGTCTGACTTGCATTCAGAAGATACAGGTTAATATTCTGTAAGTCTTAATGTGCAGAAACTAAGAGGGTTTAACTCTTATTTAAGGCTTTGAAGGCCTTCGGTTTGGGGTGTTATCCTAAGTTTCTAGACAATGGCATGTATTATTGGGGACAGGGGAAGTAAGAGGATTGATAGTGAGGCAAGGACCGCAGTAGGTGTGCTTGGGGCTTTGCTAGTGTATCATTGTTTTATGTGGTTAGAGGAGTTGGGGGGAAGGGTAATTGTTGAGTGGTATGCGAGGCGTAGGTAGAAGAAGAGGCTGAGCAGTGATAGCATGGCAATTGCCATGGCTGCTGGTGTTATTTCCTGTTTAGTTAGTTCTTGGATGATAAGTCACTTTGGTATAAAGCCTGTTAATGGGGGGAGGCCTGCTAGGGATAAAAGTACTAGTATTAGGGTGGCGTTTAGCACTGGGGTTTTTGTTCATGAGGTTGTGATCATGGATAGGTTAAGGGCTTTGATTTTGTTAAGGGCTAGGAATACGGCTGATGTTATGATTGTGTATAGGTAGAAGGTAAGTAAGGCCAATTTGGGGCTGTAAACTAGGATGATGGCGATTCAGCCTAAGTGGGAGATGGACGAGAAGGCTAGGATTTTGCGTGTTTGTGTTTGGTTCAGTCCTATTCAGCCTCCTAGTGCTGTTGAGGCTAGGGCCATGGCGGTGAGTAGAGCTGGGTCGAGGGATTTGGATGTTAGTAGGAGCAGGGTTAGTGGGGGGAATTTTATGAGGGTTGAGAGTAGCAGGGCTGTTATTAGTGGCGATCCTTGTAGTACTTCTGGGAATCAGAAGTGAAATGGCACTAGGCCCAGTTTAATAGCGATTGCTGCTGTCAGTAGTAGACAGGAGGTTGGGTGGTTTATTTGTGTGATGTCTCATTGGCCAGTGACTCAGGCATTGGTTATGCTAGAGAATAGGACCAGGGCGGAAGCAGCTGCTTGGGTTAGGAAGTATTTCGTTGCGGCTTCTACTGCTCGTGGGTGGTGGGATTTGGCAATTAGGGGAATGATGGCTAGTGCGTTGATCTCCAGTCCTGTCCAGGCCAGAACTCAGTGGTTGCTGGAAATTGTGATTGTGGTGCCCAAGATGAGGCTGAAGGTTATGATTGGGGTCGCGTAAGGGTTCATTAGTAGAGGAGGGGGTTAAACCATCATTTTCGGGGTATGGGCCCGATAGCTTGATTAGCTGACTCTACTAGAAAATAATATAAGGGAAGTATGGAGAATTTTGATTTCTCTTGTGTGGGTTCAATTCCTACTTTTCTAAGGTCAACAGGAAATGAGAGGGCTGTTATACCTCTATGTTCACTTTATCATAGTGACCCTTTGTAGTTCAGGCACATTTCCTTATGTAAGGAGGTAGGCCTGCATAGCAGATAGGTATGCTGATGTGTCAGAGGCACAGAGCTAGTGTGAGGGGTAGGAAGTTTTTTCATAGTAGGTGCATTAGTTGGTCATATCGGAATCGTGGGTATGAAGCTCGGACCCATAAGAAACCAGAAGATAGTAGGAGGACTTTTGTGGCTAGGATGACGGGGAATAGTTCTGTGGGTGGCCCTAGGGCGCTTGGGTTTAGGAATATGATGGCTGTAAGTGTATTTATTAGCATAATGTTCGCATATTCAGCTAGGAAGAATAAGGCGAAGGGTCCTGCGGCGTATTCAACGTTAAACCCTGAGACTAGCTCAGATTCACCCTCTGTGAGGTCAAAAGGAGCTCGGATTGTCTCTGCTAGGGTGGATACGTATCATATTATTGCTAGGGGTCATGAGGAGAAAATGAAGTATAGAGGCTCCTGTGCGATGGCAAAGGAGCTGAGTGTGTAGCTTCCGCTTAGTATGATTATTGATAGCAGGATTATGGCCAGTGTCACTTCGTATGAAATGGTCTGTGCTACTGCCCGTAGGGCTCCGATTAGTGCGTATTTTGAGTTCGAGGCTCAGCCTGATCATAGGACTGAGTAGACGGCTAGGCTTGACATGGCTATTAGGAAGAGAACTCCGAGGTTTAGATCTGCTAGGGGAAATGGGAGTGGTAGTGGTGCTCAAGTGGTGAGGGCTAGGACAAGGGCTAGTATTGGTATCAGAATGAATAGAAGTGGGGAAGAGGTAGAGGGTCGGATGGGCTCTTTGGTAAATAGTTTCAGTCCGTCCGCAAATGGTTGAAGTAGGCCAAAAGGCCCGACAACGTTAGGGCCTTTGCGGGATTGTATGTAGCTTAGGATTTTCCGTTCTACTAGGGTTAGGAAGGCTACGGCAATCAGGATTGGGATGATGTATAGGAGGGATATAACGAGGCAGCTTAGTGTTGTTATTTGAATCATGGGTGAAGCTAGGGAGAGGATTTGAACCTCTGGGGAAAGGGCTTAAGCCTTCTGCACTTGCCGGGCTCTGCCACTCTAGCTGGTCCTTTTCTAGGATTGAAAGTGGTGGGGGAAGGCCCTCTTCACGGTTTAGTTGGTTTCACTGCTTAGAGGGGGGGGGGCGTGCTTGTGGTATTGGCCCCACTTTCCCGGTCCTTTCGTACTGGGGAGAGTGTGTCATAGATAGAAACCGACCTGGATTGCTCCGGTCTGAACTCAGATCACGTAGGACTGTTAATCGTTGAACAAACGAACCCTTAATAGCGGCTGCACCATTAGGATGTCCTGATCCAACATCGAGGTCGTAAACCCCCCTGTCGATATGGGCTCTTGAGGGGGATTGCGCTGTTATCCCTGGGGTAGCTTGGTCCATTAATCAATTATATTGGGTCTGGTCACTGTTAGCACTTTGAGGGGTAGCTCTAGGTAAAGAGGTATGGTCTTGTTTTTGGAGGATTTGTTCTCCTCCAAGGTCGCCCCAACCGAAAAATATCGACCAGGCTCTGCGATGGTAGTGGCCCCAGTGGGGTTGATTGAGGATTCGCGGTGGTCGTTGATTTTTAAGTTCCACAGGGTCTTCTCGTCTTATGTTCACATCCCCGCTTTTGCACGGGGAGATCAATTTCACTGATTATCTGTGAGAGACAGTTAAGACCTCGTTTAGCCATTCATACAAGTCTCGATTTATGGGACAATTGATTGCGCTATCTTTGCACGGTTAGGATACCGCGGCCGTTAAACCTAAGTCACCGGGCAGGCATCACCTTCAATACTTGTTTAATTTGCTGAAGGCTATGTTTTTGGTAAACAGTCGGGCCTTATTAATTTGCCGAGTTCCTTTCACAGATTTTAATCGCTCTTATAGGCGCTCCTGAGTCGGGTTAACAGGGTTAGTTAATACGTGGTCTTGTAGGGGTTTTTGTATCTGTCTAGGTCTGTTAATAATGTTTCTATGTAAGCTTGCGCCGTTAGAGGGGTGTGGCCCTGTACATGAGGGGCCTAGGATGATTCCTAGGATTGTTATGAGGATGGCAGCGGTTTTGGTGATAAGGGGTATGGTTATTGGGGGGGTTTTGGTTGGTGTGATGAAAGAGGTAATGATTATTCCTGCTGTAATGCTGCCTAGGGCGAGTCGGGTTAGGGGGGCGGTGATTAGTGGGTTGTTTTCGTTTATTGATACTACTGGGGGGATTCGGGTTTGTCCAGCTTGGACTAGGATGGTTATGCGGATGCTGTAGGTTGCGGTGAATGCTGTGGCTATAAGGGTTAGGAGTAGGGCTCAAGTATTTAGGTATGATGTGTTTAAGCTTTCGATGATGAGGTCTTTTGAGTAGAATCCGGCTAGGAATGGGGTTCCTATCAGCGCCAGGTTTCCGATGGTTAGGCAGGAAGTAGTGACTGGGAGTATTTTCTGTAGGCCTCCTATCTTTCGGATATCTTGTTCTCCGTTTAGGTTGTGGATGATAGACCCTGAGCATAGGAATAGTATGGCTTTAAAGAAGGCATGGGTTGAGATGTGTAGGAAGGCTAGTTGTGGGAGGTTTAGTCCGATAGTGACTATTATTAGTCCTAGTTGGCTGGATGTTGAGAAAGCAATGATTTTTTTGATGTCATTTTGGGTTAGGGCGCATGTGGCAGCGAATAGGGTTGATAGAGCACCTAGGCATAGGCAGGCAGTTAGGGCTGTCTGGTTGGTGGCTAGCAGGGGGTGCATGCGGATGAGCAGGAAGATTCCGGCTACTACTATGGTACTGGAGTGCAGTAGGGCTGATACTGGGGTGGGGCCTTCTATTGCTGCGGGCAGTCATGGGTGGAGTCCAAATTGGGCGGATTTTCCTGCGGCTGCGAGGATTAATCCTATGAGGGGGAGGATTGGGGTTTGGTGGGGGTGTACGGCTTGTTGGATCTCTCAGGTGTTGAATGTTGAAGCTAGTCATGCTATGCTCAGGATCAGTCCGACGTCTCCGATTCGGTTGTAGATTACGGCTCGTAGGGCGGCGGTGTTGGCATCTGCTCGGCCTTGTCATCAGCCGATGAGAAGGAAGGACATGATTCGTACTCCTTCCCAGCCTACGAATAGGAGGAATATGTTGTTTGCGGTTGTTAGGAGGAGTATGGCGACTAGGAATGTCAGTAGGTAGGTGAAAAATTTTGTTACGTATGGCTCTGAGGCCATGTATCATATGGCGAATTGTAGGATTGATCATGTTACAAATAGGGCGATTGGAAGAAATGTTATTGAGTATTGGTCTATTTTTAGGCTCAGGGGGATTTTAAAGTTTATAATGAATTTTCACTCCCAGTGGCAGGTGACAGATTCTACTCCCGAGTAGATGAATGCGGTTGTAGGGGCTAGGCTAATTAGGAATGCGGTTTTAACAGCGCGGGTGGTGGCTTGTGGGGTGTTTTTAAAGTTTTTAAATAGAAATGGCAGGATGATTGGGGTTAGGAGGATTGTCAGCGTGAGTAGTGTGAGGGAGTTGATTAGTAGTGTGGGGTTCACTACTTTTACTTGGATTTGCACCAAGATGGGTGGTTCCTAAGACCAGTGGATTGCTGTTATCCTTTAAAAGTAAGGGGGCTGAGGTTTTAGGCTCAGATGTAAGAGTTAGCAGCTCTTGTTGGTTAAACCCTCCCCTCGGCAGGTAAGAAGGTTTGAACTTCTATTCTTAGAATCACAGTCTAATGTTTGGTTTAAACTATACTTGCATGAGGGGATTCCGGAGATCAGTTCGGGTTTGCGGATTAGGAGGAATATTGGGATAATGTGGAGTGTTATGAGCAGGTGTTCTCGCGTGGTTGAGTTTTGCATAGATGTGATGTGGGAGGGGATTGAGCCTCGTTGGGTCATTAGTAGTATGAATAAGGTGTAGGAGGCGGTTAGTAGGGTTGCGATTCCTGTTAGGATGATCGTGAAGGCAGATCAGTTGAATAAGGTGATTATAATGGTTAGCTCTGCTATGAGGTTTGTTGTTGGGGGTAAGGCTATGTTTGTTAGATTGGCCAGCAATCATCAGGTAGCTATGAGTGGTAGGAGAGGTTGTAGGCCTCGTGTGAGTAGTAGAATTCGGCTGTGCGTACGTTCATAGTTTGTGTTGGCTAGGCAGAATAGTATGGAGGAAGTTAGTCCATGGGAAATTATTAGGATCATTGCCCCTGAGAATGATCAGTGGGTTTGGATTATTCCTGCGGCGATAACTAGGCCTATGTGGCTAACGGATGAATAAGCGATTAGTGATTTTAGGTCTGTCTGTCGTAGGCAGATTGAGCTAGTCATTAGGGCGCCTCATAGGGCCAGGGTTAGGAAGGGGTAGTGCAGGAGGTTGGACAGTGGGCCCATAAATAGAGTGACTCGTATAATTCCGTATCCTCCTAGCTTTAGTAGTAGGGCGGCGAGGAGTATTGAGCCTGCGATGGGTGCTTCTACGTGGGCTTTTGGCAGTCAGAGGTGTAGGCCGTATAGTGGGGCTTTTACTATGAATGCTATGAGCAGTGCTAGACCTGATAGTATTCCTGTCCATGAGGTGGATAGGGTTGGGTGGGTTAGTTGTAGGGTTGGCAGGTGCAGGGTGCCAATTTTCACGTATAGGTGTATGATTGTGATTAGCAGGGGTAGAGAGCTTACTGGCGTGTAGAATAGCAGGTAGATGCCAGCGCTTAGGCGTTCTGGTTGGTTCCCCCATCGGGTGATTAAGATTAGGGTGGGAATGAGGGTTGCTTCAAATGAGATGTAAAATAGTGCTAGTTCTGTGGTGGAAAAGGCTAGTAGGATGAATGGCTGGACTGCGACTAAGGTTGAGATAAAGATTCGTTTGCGTTGTAGGGGTTCTTGTTGCAGGTGGTTTTGGCTTGCTATGATTATGAGTGGGAGTAGTCAGCAGGATAGTACTAGGAGGGGGGATGAGATTTGGTCAATTCCTGTTCAGTTGGATAAAAATTTGTAGGGGTAGTAGGTTGGGATTAATCACTGTAGGCTTAGGGCAGCGATTAGGAGGCTGTATAAGGTGGTGTTAGTCCATAGAAATTTTGGTGGAGACAGCAGGGCTGTTGGAAGAAGTATGATTGTGGGTAGGATGATTTTTAGCATTGCAGGAGGTTTAGGTTGTGTAGATGGTCGGAGCCATGTGTGCGGGTGGAGGCTACTAGGATGGCCAGGCCTGTGCCCGCCTCACACGCTGAGAAGGTTAGCATGAGAATTGGTACCATGGTGAATGAGGAGACTTGGTTTTCGATGGATCATATTGATAGGCCTACGAATATCGATAATATTATGCTTTCAAGGCATAGTAGGGCGGATACTAGGTGGGTTCGGTGGAAGGCTAGTCCTAGTCCGCTGAAAATGAAGGCTGAGTAGAAGCTTAAATGTAGGGGCGACATAAGAAAGTTACAGGGTTGGCTGTAATCTGCTGGGTCGAAACCAGCTATCTTTTTGGTTAGACTAACTTTCTGTTATTCTGCTCATTCTAGGCCCCCTTGAATTCACTCGTAGGCCAGTCCGAGTGTTAGGAGAAGGAGGATCACTACAGTTCAGGTGAGGGTCATTAGGGGGGATTGGAGTTGGACGGCTCATGGCAGGGGGAGTAGGAGGGCGATTTCTAGGTCGAATAGGACGAACAGGATGGCTACTGAGAAAGAATCGGACTGAGAATGGTAATCGAGCAGATCCAAGTGGGTCGAATCCACATTCGTACGGTGAGAGTTTCTCTGAGTCGGGGTTTATTTGGGCGAGTCAGAAGTTTAATGCGGTTAGGGCGGCGCTTAGGATTGATGATAGGGCGAATATGAACATGAGTGCGTTCATTGCTCTCCTCTGGGTTTATACCAGATTCTAGAGATTGGAAGTCAATTGTAATTAATATACTAGAAGAGCAAGATCCTCATCAGTAGATGGTTATGTAGAGGAATAGTCAGATGACGTCTACGAAGTGTCAGTATCAGGCTGCTGCCTCGAATCCGAAGTGGTGGTCTGATGTAAAGTGGAACTTGATCAGTCGGAAGAGGCAGACGGTCAGGAAGGAGGATCCGATGATTACGTGGAGTCCGTGGAATCCAGTGGCAACGAAGAAGGTAGATCCGTAGACGCTATCGGCGATTGAGAATGGGGCTTCGTGGTATTCTATTGCTTGTAGGGCTGTGAAGTAGAATCCCAGGAGGATCGTTAGGGTTAGGGCGTGGATGGCGTGTTTTCGGTTTCCTTCTGTGATGCTGTGATGGGCTCACGTTACGGTAACGCCTGAGGCTAGTAGGATGGCTGTGTTTAGTAGGGGGACTTCTATCGGGTTGAGTGGTTTAATTCCTGTTGGGGGTCGTTGGCCTCCTAGTTCTGGGGTTGGGGCCAGGCTCGAGTGGAAGAACGCTCAGAAGAACCCTAAGAAGAAGAATGCTTCGGATGTGATGAAAAGGATTATGCCGTATCGTAGGCCTTTTTGGACTGTGGGAGTGTGATGGCCTTGGAAGGTGCTTTCTCGTACAATGTCTCGTCATCATTGGAGTATTACTAGGAGTATTGAGATGAGGCCTAGGGTTAGTAGTATGGATGAGTTGTAGTGGAATCACATGATTAATCCTGAGGTTGTGAGTAGGGCGGCGGCTGCCCCGAAGATTGGTCAAGGGCTTGGGTCAACTATGTGGTATGAGTGTGCTTGGTGTGCCATTAGATGTTTTCTTGTAAGTATAGGCTTAGAAGGAGCACGAAGACGTAGGCCTGGATTATGGCTACTGCTACTTCTAGGATGGTTAGGAGTAGTAGGATGATTATTGTTAGGATGGATACTGCAGGAAGGGTGGGTATTAATGCAATGGAGGCTGTAGAGATGAGTTGGATGAGTAAGTGTCCTGCTGTAAGGTTGGCTGTAAGGCGGACTCCGAGGGCTAGGGGGCGGATTAGTAGGCTGGTTGTTTCGATCAGGATTAGTGCGGGGATTAGGGGTGTAGGGGTACCTTCGGGTAATAGGTGGGCTAAAGAGGCTGATGGTTGGTTTCGTAGGCCTGTTAGTAGTGTGGCGAGCCATAGTGGGAAGGCTAGGGCTATGTTCATAGATAGTTGGGTGGTTGGGGTGAATGTATATGGAAGGAGGCCTAGAAGGTTGATTGTAAGAAGTATGATTATTAGGGATGTAAATATTATGGCTCATTTGTGGCCATTTTTGTTGAGTGGGACTATTAGTTGTTTTGTGATTAGGTGAAGGAGTCATGTTTGGATAGTAGAAAGGCGGTTGTTGATTCATCGGTTGTTTGGGGACGGGAATAGTAGGGCTGGGAAGAGTAGGGATAGTAGGATTAAGGGGATGCCGAATAGATTGGGGCTGGAAAATTGGTCAAAGAAGCTTAGGTTCATGGTCAGGATCATGGTGTGGGTTTGGTAGTGAGGGAGGTCTTATTTGATGGGGGGTTGGTTGTGGTGAAGGCTAGTAGTTTTGGTTGGATGAGGAGTGCTAGGGTTAATCAGGTTATAATTATGATTGAAAATCATGGTGCGGGGTTAAGCTGTGGCATATCATTAAGGAGGGGGAAGTCCCTCTTTGGCTAGCTTAAAAGGCTAGTGCTGTTGCATAGCTTCTTAATGATTAGGA
The DNA here is from genome assembly GCF_964034855.1 of Anser brachyrhynchus. Lineage (NCBI taxonomy): Eukaryota > Metazoa > Chordata > Aves > Anseriformes > Anatidae > Anser > Anser brachyrhynchus. The sequence goes on along the minus strand of NW_027663574.1, from coordinate 59,513 downwards.
TGATGATAGAAGGGACGATCAGGCCTCGAAATGTGGGAGTGGGGTTGATTCTACTACAATGGGTATGTAGCTGTGATTAGCCCCGCAAATTTCTGAGCATTGTCCGTAAAAAATCCCAGGCCGGGTGGTAATGAATGAAGTTTGGTTTAGTCGGCCTGGGATTGCGTCTGTTTTAACTCCGAGCGTTGGGACTGCTCAGGAGTGGAGTACGTCTCCTGCAGTAATGATCACGCGGATGGGGGATTCTATTGGGATAACTACGCGGTGGTCAACTTCTAGCAGTCGGAAGTGGCCGTTGGGTAAGTCTGGGGTGGGCACTATGTAGGAGTCGAAGGATAGGTCTTTGAAGTCTGTGTATTCGTAGCTTCAGTATCATTGGTGGCCGATGGCTTTTAGGGTGAGGTCTGGTTCATCGATTTTGTCCATTATGTAGAGGATTTGTAGGGATGGGAGGGCGAGGAGTACCAGGACGATAGCAGGTAGGATTGTCCAGATCAGCTCTACTTCTTGGGCGTCTACAGCATTGGACGAGAGTTTTTCTGTTAGTATGTGGGCTAAAAGGTAGAGAACTAGGCTGCAGATAGCTAGGGCAACGATTAGGGCGTGGTCGTGGAATTCAACGAGTTCTTCTATGATGGGTGATGAGGCGTCTTGGAATCCTAGTTGGGAGTGGTTGGCCACATGAGATGTACAGGATTTTTACCTGTGATTTAGTCTTGACAAGGCTATGTAATTGGTTTACTAACGTCTCATAAGAAAGAAGCATGAGCGGTTAATGCAGTTGGCTTGAAACCAGCATGTGAGGGTTCGATTCCTTCCTTTCTTGTACTTGGACGAAGGCCGGTTCCTCGAAAGTATGGTATGGGGGAGGGCAGCCGTGGATTCATTCAACGTTTGTGGTAGTTAGTTCTGGTTGTAGGACTTTTCGTTTGGCCGAAAAGGCTTCTCAGATGATGAATATTAGTATGATTACGGCTACTATTGAGATTAGGGAGCCGATGGAGGAAATGGTGTTTCATAGTGTGTAGGCGTCGGGATAGTCCGAGTATCGTCGGGGTATTCCTGCTAGGCCTAGGAAGTGCTGGGGGAAGAACGTTAGGTTTACTCCTGTAAATATTACCCCGAAGTGGGCTTTTGCTCATGTTTGGTGTAGGGTAAACCCAGTGAGTAGTGGGAATCAGTGAGTAAATCCTGCTAGAATGGCAAAGACGGCGCCTATGGATAGGACGTAGTGGAAGTGGGCAACTACGTAGTACGTGTCGTGCAGGGCGATGTCTAGGGAAGAGTTTGCAAGAACGATTCCTGTTAATCCTCCGATGGTAAATAGGAAGATAAATCCTAGAGCTCATAGTATTGGGGGGGTCTCATTTGATTGTTCCTCCGTGCAGGGTGGCTAGTCAGCTAAATACTTTGATTCCGGTAGGGATGGCAATGATTATAGTGGCTGATGTAAAGTAGGCTCGGGTATCAACGTCTATTCCTACTGTAAACATGTGGTGAGCTCAGACGATGAATCCTAGGAAGCCGATGGATAGTATGGCTCAGACTATTCCCATGTAGCCGAAGGGCTCCTTTTTGCCTGAGTAGTACGTGACTACGTGTGAGATGATTCCGAACCCCGGTAGGATCAGAATATAGACTTCTGGGTGTCCGAAGAATCAGAATAGGTGTTGGTACAGGATTGGGTCTCCTCCTCCAGCGGGGTCGAAGAATGTGGTGTTTAGGTTTCGATCAGTTAGTAATATTGTAATACCGGCGGCGAGTACGGGGAGTGATAGAAGGAGTAGGATGGCGGTAATTAGTACGGATCAGACAAATAGTGGGGTTTGGTATTGTGAGAGTGCGGGGGGTTTTATGTTGATGGCTGTGGTGATAAAGTTGATGGCCCCAAGGATGGAGGAGATACCGGCTAAGTGGAGTGAGAAGATAGCCAGGTCTACTGAAGCTCCGGCGTGGGCAAGGTTACCTGCTAGGGGAGGGTAGACAGTTCAGCCTGTGCCGGCGCCAGCTTCTACAGTGGATGAGGCTAGTAGGAGGAGGAATGATGGGGGGAGGAGTCAAAAGCTTATGTTGTTTATTCGCGGGAATGCTATGTCGGGGGCACCGATTATGAGGGGGACTAATCAGTTGCCGAATCCTCCGATCATGATGGGTATGACTATAAAGAAGCTTATTACAAAGGCGTGAGCGGTAACGATTACATTGTAAATTTGGTCGTCGCCTAGGAGAGTTCCTGGTTGTCCTAGTTCTGCGCGGATTAATAGGCTGAGTGCGGTGCCGACTATTCCTGCTCATGCCCCGAAGATGAGGTACAGGGTGCCAATATCCTTATGGTTAGTGGAAAATAGTCATCGGTTGATGAAGGTGACGGGTAAGATGGCTGAGTGTTGAAGCGTTAGGCTGTAGTCCTTTTTACAGAGGTTTAATTCCTCTTCTTATCGGCTCTGTAGTGAAATTCATGTTGAGTTGCAAGCTCATCGATGCGCACTAGGGTGCGTCAGGGTCTTTGTAGGCAGAAGCCAATTGGTTTAGGCATTTAGCTGTTAACTAGAGTTTTGTGGGATCGAAGCCCATCTGTCTAGGGAGGCTTTAGCTTAATTAAAGCGTCTGACTTGCATTCAGAAGATACAGGTTAATATTCTGTAAGTCTTAATGTGCAGAAACTAAGAGGGTTTAACTCTTATTTAAGGCTTTGAAGGCCTTCGGTTTGGGGTGTTATCCTAAGTTTCTAGACAATGGCATGTATTATTGGGGACAGGGGAAGTAAGAGGATTGATAGTGAGGCAAGGACCGCAGTAGGTGTGCTTGGGGCTTTGCTAGTGTATCATTGTTTTATGTGGTTAGAGGAGTTGGGGGGAAGGGTAATTGTTGAGCGGTATGCGAGGCGTAGGTAGAAGAAGAGGCTGAGCAGTGATAGCATGGCAATTGCCATGGCTGCTGGTGTTATTTCCTGTTTAGTTAGTTCTTGGATGATAAGTCACTTTGGTATAAAGCCTGTTAATGGGGGGAGGCCTGCTAGGGATAAAAGTACTAGTATTAGGGTGGCGTTTAGCACTGGGGTTTTTGTTCATGAGGTTGTGATCATGGATAGGTTAAGGGCTTTGATTTTGTTAAGGGCTAGGAATACGGCTGATGTTATGATTGTGTATAGGTAGAAGGTAAGTAAGGCCAATTTGGGGCTGTAAACTAGGATGATGGTGATTCAGCCTAAGTGGGAGATGGACGAGAAGGCTAGGATTTTGCGTGTTTGTGTTTGGTTCAGTCCTATTCAGCCTCCTAGTGCTGTTGAGGCTAGGGCCATGGCGGTGAGTAGAGCTGGGTCGAGGGATTTGGATGTTAGTAGGAGCAGGGTTAGTGGGGGGAATTTTATGAGGGTCGAGAGTAGCAGGGCTGTTATTAGTGGCGATCCTTGTAGTACTTCTGGGAATCAGAAGTGAAATGGCACTAGGCCCAGTTTAATAGCGATTGCTGCTGTCAGTAGTAGACAGGAGGTTGGGTGGTTTATTTGTGTGATGTCTCATTGGCCGGTGACTCAGGCATTGGTTATGCTAGAGAATAGGACCAGGGCGGAAGCAGCTGCTTGGGTTAGGAAGTATTTCGTTGCGGCTTCTACTGCTCGTGGGTGGTGGGATTTGGCAATTAGGGGAATGATGGCTAGTGTGTTGATCTCCAGTCCTGTCCAGGCCAGAACTCAGTGGTTGCTGGAAATTGTGATTGTGGTGCCCAAGATGAGGCTGAAGGTTATGATTGGGGTCGCGTAAGGGTTCATTAGTAGAGGAGGGGGTTAAACCATCATTTTCGGGGTATGGGCCCGATAGCTTGATTAGCTGACTCTACTAGAAAATAATATAAGGGAAGTATGGAGAATTTTGATTTCTCTTGTGTGGGTTCAATTCCTACTTTTCTAAGGTCAACAGGAAATGAGAGGGCTGTTATACCTCTATGTTCACTTTATCATAGTGACCCTTTGTAGTTCAGGCACATTTCCTTATGTAAGGAGGTAGGCCTGCATAGCAGATAGGTATGCTGATGTGTCAGAGGCACAGAGCTAGTGTGAGGGGTAGGAAGTTTTTTCATAGTAGGTGCATTAGTTGGTCATATCGGAATCGTGGGTATGAAGCTCGGACCCATAAGAAACCAGAAGATAGTAGGAGGACTTTTGTGGCTAGGATGACGGGGAATAGTTCTGTGGGTGGCCCTAGGGCGCTTGGGTTTAGGAATATGATGGCTGTAAGTGTATTTATTAGCATAATGTTCGCATATTCAGCTAGGAAGAATAAGGCGAAGGGTCCTGCGGCGTATTCAACGTTAAACCCTGAGACTAGCTCAGATTCACCCTCTGTGAGGTCAAAAGGAGCTCGGTTTGTCTCTGCTAGGGTGGATACGTATCATATTATTGCTAGGGGTCATGAGGAGAAAATGAAGTATAGAGGCTCCTGTGCGATGGCAAAGGAGCTGAGTGTGTAGCTTCCGCTTAGTATGATTATTGATAGCAGGATTATGGCCAGTGTCACTTCGTATGAAATGGTCTGTGCTACTGCCCGTAGGGCTCCGATTAGTGCGTATTTTGAGTTCGAGGCTCAGCCTGATCATAGGACTGAGTAGACGGCTAGGCTTGACATGGCTATTAGGAAGAGAACTCCGAGGTTTAGATCTGCTAGGGGAAATGGGAGTGGTAGTGGTGCTCAAGTGGTGAGGGCTAGGACAAGGGCTAGTATTGGTATCAGAATGAATAGAAGTGGGGAAGAGGTAGAGGGTCGGATGGGCTCTTTGGTAAATAGTTTCAGTCCGTCCGCAAATGGTTGAAGTAGGCCAAAAGGCCCGACAACGTTAGGGCCTTTGCGGGATTGTATGTAGCTTAGGATTTTCCGTTCTACTAGGGTTAGGAAGGCTACGGCAATCAGGATTGGGATGATGTATAGGAGGGATATAACGAGGCAGCTTAGTGTTGTTATTTGAATCATGGGTGAAGCTAGGGAGAGGATTTGAACCTCTGGGGAAAGGGCTTAAGCCTTCTGCACTTGCCGGGCTCTGCCACTCTAGCTGGTCCTTTTCTAGGATTGAAAGTGGTGGGGGAAGGCCCTCTTCACGGTTTAGTTGGTTTCACTGCTTGGAGGGGGGGGGCGTGCTTGTGGTATTGGCCCCACTTTCCCGGTCCTTTCGTACTGGGGAGAGTGTGTCATAGATAGAAACCGACCTGGATTGCTCCGGTCTGAACTCAGATCACGTAGGACTGTTAATCGTTGAACAAACGAACCCTTAATAGCGGCTGCACCATTAGGATGTCCTGATCCAACATCGAGGTCGTAAACCCCCCTGTCGATATGGGCTCTTGAGGGGGATTGCGCTGTTATCCCTGGGGTAGCTTGGTCCATTAATCAATTATATTGGGTCTGGTCACTGTTAGCACTTTGAGGGGTAGCTCTAGGTAAAGAGGTATGGTCTTGTTTTTGGAGGATTTGTTCTCCTCCAAGGTCGCCCCAACCGAAAAATATCGACCAGGCTCTGCGATGGTAGTGGCCCCAGTGGGGTTGATTGAGGATTCGCGGTGGTCGTTGATTTTTAAGTTCCACAGGGTCTTCTCGTCTTATGTTCACATCCCCGCTTTTGCACGGGGAGATCAATTTCACTGATTATCTGTGAGAGACAGTTAAGACCTCGTTTAGCCATTCATACAAGTCTCGATTTATGGGACAATTGATTGCGCTATCTTTGCACGGTTAGGATACCGCGGCCGTTAAACCTAAGTCACCGGGCAGGCATCACCTTCAATACTTGTTTAATTTGCTGAAGGCTATGTTTTTGGTAAACAGTCGGGCCTTATTAATTTGCCGAGTTCCTTTCACAGATTTTAATCGCTCTTATAGGCGCTCCTGAGTCGGGTTAACAGGGTTAGTTAATACGTGGTCTTGTAGGGGTTTTTGTATCTGTCTAGGTCTGTTAATAATGTTTCTATGTAAGCTTGCGCCGTTAGAGGGGTGTGGCCCTGTACATGAGGGGCCTAGGATGATTCCTAGGATTGTTATGAGGATGGCAGCGGTTTTGGTGATAAGGGGTATGGTTATTGGGGGGGTTTTGGTTGGTGTGATGAAAGAGGTAATGATTATTCCTGCTGTAATGCTGCCTAGGGCGAGTCGGGTTAGGGGGGCGGTGATTAGTGGGTTGTTTTCGTTTATTGATACTATTGGGGGGATTCGGGTTTGTCCAGCTTGGACTAGGATGGTTATGCGGATGCTGTAGGTTGCGGTGAATGCTGTGGCTATAAGGGTTAGGAGTAGGGCTCAAGTATTTAGGTATGATGTGTTTAAGCTTTCGATGATGAGGTCTTTTGAGTAGAATCCGGCTAGGAATGGGGTTCCTATCAGCGCCAGGTTTCCGATGGTTAGGCAGGAAGTAGTGACTGGGAGTATTTTCTGTAGGCCTCCTATCTTTCGGATATCTTGTTCTCCGTTTAGGTTGTGGATGATAGACCCTGAGCATAGGAATAGTATGGCTTTAAAGAAGGCATGGGTTGAGATGTGTAGGAAGGCTAGTTGTGGGAGGTTTAGTCCGATAGTGACTATTATTAGTCCTAGTTGGCTGGATGTTGAGAAAGCAATGATTTTTTTGATGTCATTTTGGGTTAGGGCGCATGTGGCAGCGAATAGGGTTGATAGAGCACCTAGGCATAGGCAGGCAGTTAGGGCTGTCTGGTTGGTGGCTAGCAGGGGGTGCATGCGGATGAGCAGGAAGATTCCGGCTACTACTATGGTACTGGAGTGCAGTAGGGCTGATACTGGGGTGGGGCCTTCTATTGCTGCGGGCAGTCATGGGTGGAGTCCAAATTGGGCGGATTTTCCTGCGGCTGCGAGGATTAATCCTATGAGGGGGAGGATTGGGGTTTGGTGGGGGTGTACGGCTTGTTGGATCTCTCAGGTGTTGAATGTTGAAGCTAGTCATGCTATGCTCAGGATCAGTCCGATGTCTCCGATTCGGTTGTAGATTACGGCTCGTAGGGCGGCGGTGTTGGCATCTGCTCGGCCTTGTCATCAGCCGATGAGAAGGAAGGACATGATTCGTACTCCTTCCCAGCCTACGAATAGGAGGAATATGTTGTTTGCGGTTGTTAGGAGGAGTATGGCGACTAGGAATGTCAGTAGGTAGGTGAAAAATTTTGTTACGTATGGCTCTGAGGCCATGTATCATATGGCGAATTGTAGGATTGATCATGTTACAAATAGGGCGATTGGAAGAAATGTTATTGAGTATTGGTCTATTTTTAGGCTCAGGGGGATTTTAAAGTTTATAATGAATTTTCACTCCCAGTGGCAGGTGACAGATTCTACTCCCGAGTAGATGAATGCGGTTGTAGGGGCTAGGCTAATTAGGAATGCGGTTTTAACAGCGCGGGTGGTGGCTTGTGGGGTGTTTTTAAAGTTTTTAAATAGAAATGGCAGGATGATTGGGGTTAGGAGGATTGTCAGCGTGAGTAGTGTGAGGGAGTTGATTAGTAGTGTGGGGTTCACTCCTTTTACTTGGATTTGCACCAAGATGGGTGGTTCCTAAGACCAGTGGATTGCTGTTATCCTTTAAAAGTAAGGGGGCTGAGGTTTTAGGCTCAGATGTAAGAGTTAGCAGCTCTTGTTGGTTAAACCCTCCCCTCGGCAGGTAAGAAGGTTTGAACTTCTATTCTTAGAATCACAGTCTAATGTTTGGTTTAAACTATACTTGCATGAGGGGATTCCGGAGATCAGTTCGGGTTTGAGGATTAGGAGGAATATTGGGATAATGTGGAGTGTTATGAGCAGGTGTTCTCGCGTGGTTGAGTTTTGCATAGATGTGATGTGGGAGGGGATTGAGCCTCGTTGGGTCATTAGTAGTATGAATAAGGTGTAGGAGGCGGTTAGTAGGGTTGCGATTCCTGTTAGGATGATCGTGAAGGCAGATCAGTTGAATAAGGTGATTATAATGGTTAGCTCTGCTATGAGGTTTGTTGTTGGGGGTAAGGCTATGTTTGTTAGATTGGCCAGCAATCATCAAGTAGCTATGAGTGGTAGGAGAGGTTGTAGGCCTCGTGTGAGTAGTAGAATTCGGCTGTGCGTACGTTCATAGTTTGTGTTGGCTAGGCAGAATAGTATGGAGGAAGTTAGTCCATGGGAAATTATTAGGATCATTGCCCCTGAGAATGATCAGTGGGTTTGGATTATTCCTGCGGCGATAACTAGGCCTATGTGGCTAACGGATGAATAAGCGATTAGTGATTTTAGGTCTGTCTGTCGTAGGCAGATTGAGCTAGTCATTAGGGCGCCTCATAGGGCCAGGGTTAGGAAGGGGTAGTGCAGGAGGTTGGACAGTGGGCCCATAAATAGAGTGACTCGTATAATTCCGTATCCTCCTAGCTTTAGTAGTAGGGCGGCGAGGAGTATTGAGCCTGCGATGGGTGCTTCTACGTGGGCTTTTGGCAGTCAGAGGTGTAGGCCGTATAGTGGGGCTTTTACTATGAATGCTATGAGCAGTGCTAGACCTGATAGTATTCCTGTCCATGAGGTGGATAGGGTTGGGTGGGTTAGTTGTAGGGTTGGCAGGTGCAGGGTGCCAATTTTCACGTATAGGTGTATGATTGTGATTAGCAGGGGTAGAGAGCTTACTGGCGTGTAGAATAGCAGGTAGATGCCAGCGCTTAGGCGTTCTGGTTGGTTCCCCCATCGGGTGATTAAGATTAGGGTGGGAATGAGGGTTGCTTCAAATGAGATGTAAAATAGTGCTAGTTCTGTGGTGGAAAAGGCTAGTAGGATGAATGGCTGGACTGCGACTAAGGTTGAGATAAAGATTCGTTTGCGTTGTAGGGGTAATTGTTGCAGGTGGTTTTGGCTTGCTATGATTATGAGTGGGAGTAGTCAGCAGGATAGTACTAGGAGGGGGGATGAGATTTGGTCAATTCCTGCTCAGTTGGATAAAAATTTGTAGGGGTAGTAGGTTGGGATTAATCACTGTAGGCTTAGGGCAGCGATTAGGAGGCTGTATAAGGTGGTGTTAGTCCATAGAAATTTTGGTGGAGACAGCAGGGCTGTTGGAAGAAGTATGATTGTGGGTAGGATGATTTTTAGCATTGCAGGAGGTTTAGGTTGTGTAGATGGTCGGAGCCATGTGTGCGGGTGGAGGCTACTAGGATGGCCAGGCCTGTGCCCGCCTCACACGCTGAGAAGGTTAGCATGAGAATTGGTACCATGGTGAATGAGGAGACTTGGTTTTCGATGGATCATATTGATAGGCCTACGAATATCGATAATATTATGCTTTCAAGGCATAGTAGGGCGGATACTAGGTGGGTTCGGTGGAAGGCTAGTCCTAGTCCGCTGAAAATGAAGGCTGAGTAGAAGCTTAAATGTAGGGGCGACATAAGAAAGTTACAGGGTTGGCTGTAATCTGCTGGGTCGAAACCAGCTATCTTTTTGGTTAGACTAACTTTCTGTTATTCTGCTCATTCTAGGCCCCCTTGAATTCACTCGTAGGCCAGTCCGAGTGTTAGGAGAAGGAGGATCACTACAGTTCAGGTGAGGGTCATTAGGGGGGATTGGAGTTGGACGGCTCATGGCAGGGGGAGTAGGAGGGCGATTTCTAGGTCGAATAGGACGAACAGGATGGCTACTGAGGAAGAATCGGACTGAGAATGGTAATCGAGCAGATCCAAGTGGGTCGAATCCACATTCGTACGGTGAGAGTTTCTCTGAGTCGGGGTTTATTTGGGCGAGTCAGAAGTTTAATGCGGTTAGGGCGGCGCTTAGGATTGATGATAGGGCGAATATGAACATGAGTGCGTTCATTGCTCTCCTCTGGGTTTATACCAGATTCTAGAGATTGGAAGTCAATTGTAATTAATATACTAGAAGAGCAAGATCCTCATCAGTAGATGGTTATGTAGAGGAATAGTCAGATGATGTCTACAAAGTGTCAGTATCAGGCTGCTGCCTCGAATCCGAAGTGGTGGTCTGATGTAAAGTGGAACTTGATCAGTCGGAAGAGGCAGACGGTCAGGAAGGAGGATCCGATGATTACGTGGAGTCCGTGGAATCCAGTGGCAACGAAGAAGGTAGATCCGTAGACGCTATCGGCGATTGAGAATGGGGCTTCGTGGTATTCTATTGCTTGTAGGGCTGTGAAGTAGAATCCCAGGAGGATCGTTAGGGTTAGGGCGTGGATGGCGTGTTTTCGGTTTCCTTCTGTGATGCTGTGATGGGCTCACGTTACGGTAACGCCTGAGGCTAGTAGGATGGCTGTGTTTAGTAGGGGGACTTCTATCGGGTTGAGTGGTTTAATTCCTGTTGGGGGTCATTGGCCTCCTAGTTCTGGGGTTGGGGCCAGGCTCGAGTGGAAGAACGCTCAGAAGAACCCTAAGAAGAATGCTTCGGATGTGATGAAAAGGATTATGCCGTATCGTAGGCCTTTTTGGACTGTGGGAGTGTGATGGCCTTGGAAGGTGCTTTCTCGTACAATGTCTCGTCATCATTGGAGTATTACTAGGAGTATTGAGATGAGGCCTAGGGTTAGTAGTATGGATGAGTTGTAGTGGAATCACATGATTAATCCTGAGGTTGTGAGTAGGGCGGCGGCTGCCCCGAAGATTGGTCAAGGGCTTGGGTCAACTATGTGGTATGAGTGTGCTTGGTGTGCCATTAGATGTTTTCTTGTAAGTATAGGCTTAGAAGGAGCACGAAGACGTAGGCCTGGATTATGGCTACTGCTACTTCTAGGATGTAACCTGCTTATAAGATAGTCCGTATATAATGTATATTACTGGTACTATAGTATGTATGTATATGGGGTATATAAATTTATGCACGAATATGCATAACCAAATACCCCCGCCTCGGGGGGGGAGGGGGGGGGGGTTAAGCATAATGGCATAGATGGGGTAGAATTATTGGGGGCTTGCGGTTAGTTCCTGTAGTTGAGAACAATGGCGGCTTTTCGAGCCGCAGGCCTCGGGTAGTGTCCGGGCAGGAATAATGACTTATTTTATGTTTTTTTTAGGGATTTGCTTTGCGGTGGGTGTTTTGGGTGTGGCGTCGAATCCTTCGCCGTATTATGGGGTTGTTGGTTTGGTGTTAGCGTCTGTGGCGGGGTGCGGGTGGTTGCTGGGCCTTGGGGTTTCGTTCGTGGCTTTAGTGCTGTTTATGGTGTATTTGGGGGGTATGCTGGTGGTGTTTGTTTATTCAGTAGCTTTAGCAGCGGAGCCTTTCCCTGGGGCTTGGGGGGATTGACGGGTGATTGGATGTGCAGTAGCGTTTGTGGCAATTGTTTTTGGGGGGTTGGTGTTTGGGGGGTTTATGGGGGCTTGGAAGTTCGGGGTTTCTACTGTGAATAATGTTGGGGTGTTTGTTGTTCGGTCGGATTTTAGTGGAGTTTCCATGTTTTATTCACATGGGGCAGGGATGTTTTTAGTGGCGGGTTGGGGGCTGTTGTTGACTTTGTTTGTTGTATTGGAGCTTGTGCGGGGGTTGTCGCGGGGTGCTATTCGGGCGGTTTAGGGGTTAGGGTCAGAGAATAGTTTATTGAAAATGCCAGCTTTGGGAGCTGGAGATAAAGGTTTGAGTCCTTTTTTTCTGAGTTTGGGGTACTCTAAGAAGTGGTAAGTCTTCAATCTTTGGTTTACAAGACCAATGTTTTTATAAACTATTAGAGTATTTAGCAGTTGAGTATTTTGTTTTCTAGGGCGCTTGCGGCGGGGAGGAGAAATAGGAGGATAGTGAAGTAGGCGATTGAAGCGAGTTGGCCGATGATGATGAATGGGTGTTCGACGGGTTGGCTTCCTACTCATGTTAGGACGAGGAGGTCGGCGACTAGTACTCAGAATAGGAGCTGGGAGAGTGGTCGGAATGTTATTGCTCGTTGTTTTGATTTGTGCAGGAATGGGATTAGGAATAGGATCAGTACGGAGGTGGCCAGTGCTAATACGCCTCCTAGTTTATTTGGGATTGAACGTAGGATGGCGTAGGCGAATAGGAAGTATCATTCTGGCTTGATGTGTGGTGGGGTTACTAGCGGGTTTGCTGGGGTGAAGTTTTCTGGGTCTCCCAGGAGGTTAACCGCTCATGCTTCTTTCTTATGAGACGTTAGTAAACCAATTACATAGCCTTGTCAAGACTAAATCACAGGTAAAAATCCTGTACATCTCATGTGGCCAACCACTCCCAACTAGGATTCCAAGACGCCTCATCACCCATCATAGAAGAACTCGTTGAATTCCACGACCACGCCCTAATCGTTGCCCTAGCTATCTGCAGCCTAGTTCTCTACCTTTTAGCCCACATACTAACAGAAAAACTCTCGTCCAATGCTGTAGACGCCCAAGAAGTAGAGCTGATCTGGACAATCCTACCTGCTATCGTCCTGGTACTCCTCGCCCTCCCATCCCTACAAATCCTCTACATAATGGACGAAATCGACGAACCAGACCTCACCCTAAAAGCCATCGGCCACCAATGATACTGAAGCTACGAATACACAGACTTCAAAGACCTATCATTCGACTCCTACATAGTGCCCACCCCAGACTTACCCAACGGCCACTTCCGACTGCTAGAAGTTGACCACCGCGTAGTTATCCCAATAGAATCCCCCATCCGCGTAATCATTACTGCAGGAGACGTACTCCACTCCTGAGCAGTCCCAACGCTCGGAGTTAAAACAGACGCAATCCCAGGCCGACTAAACCAAACTTCATTCATTACCACCCGGCCTGGGATTTTTTACGGACAATGCTCAGAAATTTGCGGGGCTAATCACAGCTACATACCCATTGTAGTAGAATCAACCCCACTCCCACATTTCGAGGCCTGATCGTCCCTTCTATCATCATCCTAATCATTAAGAAGCTATGCAACAGCACTAGCCTTTTAAGCTAGCCAAAGAGGGACTTCCCCCTCCTTAATGATATGCCACAGCTTAACCCCGCACCATGATTTTCAATCATAATTATAACCTGATTAACCCTAGCACTCCTCATCCAACCAAAACTACTAGCCTTCACCACAACCAACCCCCCATCAAATAAGACCTCCCTCACTACCAAACCCACACCATGATCCTGACCATGAACCTAAGCTTCTTTGACCAATTTTCCAGCCCCAATCTATTCGGCATCCCCTTAATCCTACTATCCCTACTCTTCCCAGCCCTACTATTCCCGTCCCCAAACAACCGATGAATCAACAACCGCCTTTCTACTATCCAAACATGACTCCTTCACCTAATCACAAAACAACTAATAGTCCCACTCAACAAAAATGGCCACAAATGAGCCATAATATTTACATCCCTAATAATCATACTTCTTACAATCAACCTTCTAGGCCTCCTTCCATATACATTCACCCCAACCACCCAACTATCTATGAACATAGCCCTAGCCTTCCCACTATGGCTCGCCACACTACTAACAGGCCTACGAAACCAACCATCAGCCTCTTTAGCCCACCTATTACCCGAAGGTACCCCTACACCCCTAATCCCCGCACTAATCCTGATCGAAACAACCAGCCTACTAATCCGCCCCCTAGCCCTCGGAGTCCGCCTTACAGCCAACCTTACAGCAGGACACTTACTCATCCAACTCATCTCTACAGCCTCCATTGCATTAATACCCACCCTTCCTGCAGTATCCATCCTAACAATAATCATCCTACTACTCCTAACCATCCTAGAAGTAGCAGTAGCCATAATCCAGGCCTACGTCTTCGTGCTCCTTCTAAGCCTATACTTACAAGAAAACATCTAATGGCACACCAAGCACACTCATACCACATAGTTGACCCAAGCCCTTGACCAATCTTCGGGGCAGCCGCCGCCCTACTCACAACCTCAGGATTAATCATGTGATTCCACTACAACTCATCCATACTACTAACCCTAGGCCTCATCTCAATACTCCTAGTAATACTCCAATGATGACGAGACATTGTACGAGAAAGCACCTTCCAAGGCCATCACACTCCCACAGTCCAAAAAGGCCTACGATACGGCATAATCCTTTTCATCACATCCGAAGCATTCTTCTTCTTAGGGTTCTTCTGAGCGTTCTTCCACTCGAGCCTGGCCCCAACCCCAGAACTAGGAGGCCAACGACCCCCAACAGGAATTAAACCACTCAACCCGATAGAAGTCCCCCTACTAAACACAGCCATCCTACTAGCCTCAGGCGTTACCGTAACGTGAGCCCATCACAGCATCACAGAAGGAAACCGAAAACACGCCATCCACGCCCTAACCCTAACGATCCTCCTGGGATTCTACTTCACAGCCCTACAAGCAATAGAATACCACGAAGCCCCATTCTCAATCGCCGATAGCGTCTACGGATCTACCTTCTTCGTTGCCACTGGATTCCACGGACTCCACGTAATCATCGGATCCTCCTTCCTGACCGTCTGCCTCTTCCGACTGATCAAGTTCCACTTTACATCAGACCACCACTTCGGATTCGAGGCAGCAGCCTGATACTGACACTTCGTAGACGTCATCTGACTATTCCTCTACATAACCATCTACTGATGAGGATCTTGCTCTTCTAGTATATTAATTACAATTGACTTCCAATCTCTAGAATCTGGTATAAACCCAGAGGAGAGCAATGAACGCACTCATGTTCATATTCGCCCTATCATCAATCCTAAGCGCCGCCCTAACCGCATTAAACTTCTGACTCGCCCAAATAAACCCCGACTCAGAGAAACTCTCACCGTACGAATGTGGATTCGACCCACTTGGATCTGCTCGATTACCATTCTCAGTCCGATTCTTCCTCAGTAGCCATCCTGTTCGTCCTATTCGACCTAGAAATCGCCCTCCTACTCCCCCTGCCATGAGCCGTCCAACTCCAATCCCCCCTAATGACCCTCACCTGAACTGTAGTGATCCTCCTTCTCCTAACACTCGGACTGGCCTACGAGTGAATTCAAGGGGGCCTAGAATGAGCAGAATAACAGAAAGTTAGTCTAACCAAAAAGATAGCTGGTTTCGACCCAGCAGATTACAGCCAACCCTGTAACTTTCTTATGTCGCCCCTACATTTAAGCTTCTACTCAGCCTTCATTTTCAGCGGACTAGGACTAGCCTTCCACCGAACCCACCTAGTATCCGCCCTACTATGCCTTGAAAGCATAATATTATCGATATTCGTAGGCCTATCAATATGATCCATCGAAAACCAAGTCTCCTCATTCACCATGGTACCAATTCTCATGCTAACCTTCTCAGCGTGTGAGGCGGGCACAGGCCTGGCCATCCTAGTAGCCTCCACCCGCACACATGGCTCCGACCATCTACACAACCTAAACCTCCTGCAATGCTAAAAATCATCCTACCCACAATCATACTTCTTCCAACAGCCCTGCTGTCTCCACCAAAATTTCTATGGACTAACACCACCTTATACAGCCTCCTAATCGCTGCCCTAAGCCTACAGTGATTAATCCCAACCTACTACCCCTACAAATTTTTATCCAACTGAACAGGAATTGACCAAATCTCATCCCCCCTCCTAGTACTATCCTGCTGACTACTCCCACTCATAATCATAGCAAGCCAAAACCACCTGCAACAAGAACCCCTACAACGCAAACGAATCTTTATCTCAACCTTAGTCGCAGTCCAGCCATTCATCCTACTAGCCTTTTCCACCACAGAACTAGCACTATTTTACATCTCATTTGAAGCAACCCTCATTCCCACCCTAATCTTAATCACCCGATGGGGGAACCAACCAGAACGCCTAAGCGCTGGCATCTACCTGCTATTCTACACGCCAGTAAGCTCTCTACCCCTGCTAATCACAATCATACACCTATACGTGAAAATTGGCACCCTGCACCTGCCAACCCTACAACTAACCCACCCAACCCTATCCACCTCATGGACAGGAATACTATCAGGTCTAGCACTGCTCATAGCATTCATAGTAAAAGCCCCACTATACGGCCTACACCTCTGACTGCCAAAAGCCCACGTAGAAGCACCCATCGCAGGCTCAATACTCCTCGCCGCCCTACTACTAAAGCTAGGAGGATACGGAATTATACGAGTCACTCTATTTATGGGCCCACTGTCCAACCTCCTGCACTACCCCTTCCTAACCCTGGCCCTATGAGGCGCCCTAATGACTAGCTCAATCTGCCTACGACAGACAGACCTAAAATCACTAATCGCTTATTCATCCGTTAGCCACATAGGCCTAGTTATCGCCGCAGGAATAATCCAAACCCACTGATCATTCTCAGGGGCAATGATCCTAATAATTTCCCATGGACTAACTTCCTCCATACTATTCTGCCTAGCCAACACAAACTATGAACGTACGCACAGCCGAATTCTACTACTCACACGAGGCCTACAACCTCTCCTACCACTCATAGCTACCTGATGATTGCTGGCCAATCTAACAAACATAGCCTTACCCCCAACAACAAACCTCATAGCAGAGCTAACCATTATAATCACCTTATTCAACTGATCTGCCTTCACGATCATCCTAACAGGAATCGCAACCCTACTAACCGCCTCCTACACCTTATTCATACTACTAATGACCCAACGAGGCTCAATCCCCTCCCACATCACATCTATGCAAAACTCAACCACGCGAGAACACCTGCTCATAACACTCCACATTATCCCAATATTCCTCCTAATCCTCAAACCCGAACTGATCTCCGGAATCCCCTCATGCAAGTATAGTTTAAACCAAACATTAGACTGTGATTCTAAGAATAGAAGTTCAAACCTTCTTACCTGCCGAGGGGAGGGTTTAACCAACAAGAGCTGCTAACTCTTACATCTGAGCCTAAAACCTCAGCCCCCTTACTTTTAAAGGATAACAGCAATCCACTGGTCTTAGGAACCACCCATCTTGGTGCAAATCCAAGTAAAAATAGTGAACCCCACACTACTAATCAACTCCCTCACACTACTCACGCTGACAATCCTCCTAACCCCAATCATCCTGCCATTTCTATTTAAAAACTTTAAAAACACCCCACAAGCCACCACCCGCGCTGTTAAAACCGCATTCCTAATTAGCCTAGCCCCTACAACCGCATTCATCTACTCGGGAGTAGAATCTGTCACCTGCCACTGGGAGTGAAAATTCATTATAAACTTTAAAATCCCCCTGAGCCTAAAAATAGACCAATACTCAATAACATTTCTTCCAATCGCCCTATTTGTAACATGATCAATCCTACAATTCGCCATATGATACATGGCCTCAGAGCCATACGTAACAAAATTTTTCACCTACCTACTGACATTCCTAGTCGCCATACTCCTCCTAACAACCGCAAACAACATATTCCTCCTATTCGTAGGCTGGGAAGGAGTACGAATCATGTCCTTCCTTCTCATCGGCTGATGACAAGGCCGAGCAGATGCCAACACCGCCGCCCTACGAGCCGTAATCTACAACCGAATCGGAGACATCGGACTGATCCTGAGCATAGCATGACTAGCTTCAACATTCAACACCTGAGAGATCCAACAAGCCGTACACCCCCACCAAACCCCAATCCTCCCCCTCATAGGATTAATCCTCGCAGCCGCAGGAAAATCCGCCCAATTTGGACTCCACCCATGACTGCCCGCAGCAATAGAAGGCCCCACCCCAGTATCAGCCCTACTGCACTCCAGTACCATAGTAGTAGCCGGAATCTTCCTGCTCATCCGCATGCACCCCCTGCTAGCCACCAACCAGACAGCCCTAACTGCCTGCCTATGCCTAGGTGCTCTATCAACCCTATTCGCTGCCACATGCGCCCTAACCCAAAATGACATCAAAAAAATCATTGCTTTCTCAACATCCAGCCAACTAGGACTAATAATAGTCACTATCGGACTAAACCTCCCACAACTAGCCTTCCTACACATCTCAACCCATGCCTTCTTTAAAGCCATACTATTCCTATGCTCAGGGTCTATCATCCACAACCTAAACGGAGAACAAGATATCCGAAAGATAGGAGGCCTACAGAAAATACTCCCAGTCACTACTTCCTGCCTAACCATCGGAAACCTGGCGCTGATAGGAACCCCATTCCTAGCCGGATTCTACTCAAAAGACCTCATCATCGAAAGCTTAAACACATCATACCTAAATACTTGAGCCCTACTCCTAACCCTTATAGCCACAGCATTCACCGCAACCTACAGCATCCGCATAACCATCCTAGTCCAAGCTGGACAAACCCGAATCCCCCCAATAGTATCAATAAACGAAAACAACCCACTAATCACCGCCCCCCTAACCCGACTCGCCCTAGGCAGCATTACAGCAGGAATAATCATTACCTCTTTCATCACACCAACCAAAACCCCCCCAATAACCATACCCCTTATCACCAAAACCGCTGCCATCCTCATAACAATCCTAGGAATCATCCTAGGCCCCTCATGTACAGGGCCACACCCCTCTAACGGCGCAAGCTTACATAGAAACATTATTAACAGACCTAGACAGATACAAAAACCCCTACAAGACCACGTATTAACTAACCCTGTTAACCCGACTCAGGAGCGCCTATAAGAGCGATTAAAATCTGTGAAAGGAACTCGGCAAATTAATAAGGCCCGACTGTTTACCAAAAACATAGCCTTCAGCAAATTAAACAAGTATTGAAGGTGATGCCTGCCCGGTGACTTAGGTTTAACGGCCGCGGTATCCTAACCGTGCAAAGATAGCGCAATCAATTGTCCCATAAATCGAGACTTGTATGAATGGCTAAACGAGGTCTTAACTGTCTCTCACAGATAATCAGTGAAATTGATCTCCCCGTGCAAAAGCGGGGATGTGAACATAAGACGAGAAGACCCTGTGGAACTTAAAAATCAACGACCACCGCGAATCCTCAATCAACCCCACTGGGGCCACTACCATCGCAGAGCCTGGTCGATATTTTTCGGTTGGGGCGACCTTGGAGGAGAACAAATCCTCCAAAAACAAGACCATACCTCTTTACCTAGAGCTACCCCTCAAAGTGCTAACAGTGACCAGACCCAATATAATTGATTAATGGACCAAGCTACCCCAGGGATAACAGCGCAATCCCCCTCAAGAGCCCATATCGACAGGGGGGTTTACGACCTCGATGTTGGATCAGGACATCCTAATGGTGCAGCCGCTATTAAGGGTTCGTTTGTTCAACGATTAACAGTCCTACGTGATCTGAGTTCAGACCGGAGCAATCCAGGTCGGTTTCTATCTATGACACACTCTCCCCAGTACGAAAGGACCGGGAAAGTGGGGCCAATACCACAAGCACGCCCCCCCCCCTCTAAGCAGTGAAACCAACTAAACCGTGAAGAGGGCCTTCCCCCACCACTTTCAATCCTAGAAAAGGACCAGCTAGAGTGGCAGAGCCCGGCAAGTGCAGAAGGCTTAAGCCCTTTCCCCAGAGGTTCAAATCCTCTCCCTAGCTTCACCCATGATTCAAATAACAACACTAAGCTGCCTCGTTATATCCCTCCTATACATCATCCCAATCCTGATTGCCGTAGCCTTCCTAACCCTAGTAGAACGGAAAATCCTAAGCTACATACAATCCCGCAAAGGCCCTAACGTTGTCGGGCCTTTTGGCCTACTTCAACCATTTGCGGACGGACTGAAACTATTTACCAAAGAGCCCATCCGACCCTCTACCTCTTCCCCACTTCTATTCATTCTGATACCAATACTAGCCCTTGTCCTAGCCCTCACCACTTGAGCACCACTACCACTCCCATTTCCCCTAGCAGATCTAAACCTCGGAGTTCTCTTCCTAATAGCCATGTCAAGCCTAGCCGTCTACTCAGTCCTATGATCAGGCTGAGCCTCGAACTCAAAATACGCACTAATCGGAGCCCTACGGGCAGTAGCACAGACCATTTCATACGAAGTGACACTGGCCATAATCCTGCTATCAATAATCATACTAAGCGGAAGCTACACACTCAGCTCCTTTGCCGTCGCACAGGAGCCTCTATACTTCATTTTCTCCTCATGACCCCTAGCATTAATATGATACGTATCCACCCTAGCAGAGACAAACCGAGCTCCTTTTGACCTCACAGAGGGTGAATCTGAGCTAGTCTCAGGGTTTAACGTTGAATACGCCGCAGGACCCTTCGCCTTATTCTTCCTAGCTGAATATGCGAACATTATGCTAATAAATACACTTACAGCCATCATATTCCTAAACCCAAGCGCCCTAGGGCCACCCACAGAACTATTCCCCGTCATCCTAGCCACAAAAGTCCTCCTACTATCTTCTGGTTTCTTATGGGTCCGAGCTTCATACCCACGATTCCGATATGACCAACTAATGCACCTACTATGAAAAAACTTCCTACCCCTCACACTAGCTCTGTGCCTCTGACACATCAGCATACCTATCTGCTATGCAGGCCTACCTCCTTACATAAGGAAATGTGCCTGAACTACAAAGGGTCACTATGATAAAGTGAACATAGAGGTATAACAGCCCTCTCATTTCCTGTTGACCTTAGAAAAGTAGGAATTGAACCCACACAAGAGAAATCAAAATTCTCCATACTTCCCTTATATTATTTTCTAGTAGAGTCAGCTAATCAAGCTATCGGGCCCATACCCCGAAAATGATGGTTTAACCCCCTCCTCTACTAATGAACCCTTACGCGACCCCAATCATAACCTTCAGCCTCATCTTGGGCACCACAATCACAATTTCCAGCAACCACTGAGTTCTGGCCTGGACAGGACTGGAGATCAACACACTAGCCATCATTCCCCTAATTGCCAAATCCCACCACCCACGAGCAGTAGAAGCCGCAACGAAATACTTCCTAACCCAAGCAGCTGCTTCCGCCCTGGTCCTATTCTCTAGCATAACCAATGCCTGAGTCACTGGCCAATGAGACATCACACAAATAAACCACCCAACCTCCTGTCTACTACTGACAGCAGCAATCGCTATTAAACTGGGCCTAGTGCCATTTCACTTCTGATTCCCAGAAGTACTACAAGGATCGCCACTAATAACAGCCCTGCTACTCTCGACCCTCATAAAATTCCCCCCACTAACCCTGCTCCTACTAACATCCAAATCCCTCGACCCAGCTCTACTCACCGCCATGGCCCTAGCCTCAACAGCACTAGGAGGCTGAATAGGACTGAACCAAACACAAACACGCAAAATCCTAGCCTTCTCGTCCATCTCCCACTTAGGCTGAATCGCCATCATCCTAGTTTACAGCCCCAAATTGGCCTTACTTACCTTCTACCTATACACAATCATAACATCAGCCGTATTCCTAGCCCTTAACAAAATCAAAGCCCTTAACCTATCCATGATCACAACCTCATGAACAAAAACCCCAGTGCTAAACGCCACCCTAATACTAGTACTTTTATCCCTAGCAGGCCTCCCCCCATTAACAGGCTTTATACCAAAGTGACTTATCATCCAAGAACTAACTAAACAGGAAATAACACCAGCAGCCATGGCAATTGCCATGCTATCACTGCTCAGCCTCTTCTTCTACCTACGCCTCGCATACCACTCAACAATTACCCTTCCCCCCAACTCCTCTAACCACATAAAACAATGATACACTAGCAAAGCCCCAAGCACACCTACTGCGGTCCTTGCCTCACTATCAATCCTCTTACTTCCCCTGTCCCCAATAATACATGCCATTGTCTAGAAACTTAGGATAACACCCCAAACCGAAGGCCTTCAAAGCCTTAAATAAGAGTTAAACCCTCTTAGTTTCTGCACATTAAGACTTACAGAATATTAACCTGTATCTTCTGAATGCAAGTCAGACGCTTTAATTAAGCTAAAGCCTCCCTAGACAGATGGGCTTCGATCCCACAAAACTCTAGTTAACAGCTAAATGCCTAAACCAATTGGCTTCTGCCTACAAAGACCCTGACGCACCCTAGTGCGCATCGATGAGCTTGCAACTCAACATGAATTTCACTACAGAGCCGATAAGAAGAGGAATTAAACCTCTGTAAAAAGGACTACAGCCTAACGCTTCAACACTCAGCCATCTTACCCGTCACCTTCATCAACCGATGACTATTTTCCACTAACCATAAGGATATTGGCACCCTGTACCTCATCTTCGGGGCATGAGCAGGAATAGTCGGCACCGCACTCAGCCTATTAATCCGCGCAGAACTAGGACAACCAGGAACTCTCCTAGGCGACGACCAAATTTACAATGTAATCGTTACCGCTCACGCCTTTGTAATAAGCTTCTTTATAGTCATACCCATCATGATCGGAGGATTCGGCAACTGATTAGTCCCCCTCATAATCGGTGCCCCCGACATAGCATTCCCGCGAATAAACAACATAAGCTTTTGACTCCTCCCCCCATCATTCCTCCTCCTACTAGCCTCATCCACTGTAGAAGCTGGCGCCGGCACAGGCTGAACTGTCTACCCTCCCCTAGCAGGTGACCTTGCCCACGCCGGAGCTTCAGTAGACCTGGCTATCTTCTCACTCCACTTAGCCGGTATCTCCTCCATCCTTGGGGCCATCAACTTTATCACCACAGCCATCAACATAAAACCCCCCGCACTCTCACAATACCAAACCCCACTATTTGTCTGATCCGTACTAATTACCGCCATCCTACTCCTTCTATCACTCCCCGTACTCGCCGCCGGTATTACAATATTACTAACTGATCGAAACCTAAACACCACATTCTTCAACCCCGCTGGAGGAGGAGACCCAATCCTGTACCAACACCTATTCTGATTCTTCGGACACCCAGAAGTCTATATTCTGATCCTACCGGGGTTCGGAATCATCTCACACGTAGTCACGTACTACTCAGGCAAAAAGGAGCCCTTCGGCTACATGGGAATAGTCTGAGCCATACTATCCATCGGCTTCCTAGGATTCATCGTCTGAGCTCACCACATGTTTACAGTAGGAATAGACGTTGATACCCGAGCCTACTTTACATCAGCCACTATAATCATTGCCATCCCTACCGGAATCAAAGTATTTAGCTGACTAGCCACCCTGCACGGAGGAACAATCAAATGAGACCCCCCCCAATACTATGAGCTCTAGGATTTATCTTCCTATTTACCATCGGAGGATTAACAGGAATCGTTCTTGCAAACTCTTCCCTAGACATCGCCCTGCACGACACGTACTACGTAGTTGCCCACTTCCACTACGTCCTATCCATAGGCGCCGTCTTTGCCATTCTAGCAGGATTTACTCACTGATTCCCACTACTCACTGGGTTTACCCTACACCAAACATGAGCAAACGCCCACTTCGGGGTAATATTTACAGGAGTAAACCTAACGTTCTTCCCCCAGCACTTCCTAGGCCTAGCAGGAATACCCCGACGATACTCGGACTATCCCGACGCCTACACACTATGAAACACCATTTCCTCCATCGGCTCCCTAATCTCAATAGTAGCCGTAATCATACTAATATTCATCATCTGAGAAGCCTTTCCGGCCAAACGAAAAGTCCTACAACCAGAACTAACTACCACAAACGTTGAATGAATCCACGGCTGCCCTCCCCCATACCATACTTTCGAGGAACCGGCCTTCGTCCAAGTACAAGAAAGGAAGGAATCGAACCCTCACATGCTGGTTTCAAGCCAACTGCATTAACCGCTCATGCTTCTTTCTTATGAGATGTTAGTAAACCAATTACATAGCCTTGTCAAGACTAAATCACAGGTAAAAATCCTGTACATCTCATGTGGCCAACCACTCCCAACTAGGATTCCAAGACGCCTCATCACCCATCATAGAAGAACTCGTTGAATTCCACGACCACGCCCTAATCGTTGCCCTAGCTATCTGCAGCCTAGTTCTCTACCTTTTAGCCCACATACTAACAGAAAAACTCTCGTCCAATGCTGTAGACGCCCAAGAAGTAGAGCTGATCTGGACAATCCTACCTGCTATCGTCCTGGTACTCCTCGCCCTCCCATCCCTACAAATCCTCTACATAATGGACAAAATCGATGAACCAGACCTCACCCTAAAAGCCATCGGCCACCAATGATACTGAAGCTACGAATACACAGACTTCAAAGACCTATCCTTCGACTCCTACATAGTGCCCACCCCAGACTTACCCAACGGCCACTTCCGACTGCTAGAAGTTGACCACCGCGTAGTTATCCCAATAGAATCCCCCATCCGCGTAATCATTACTGCAGGAGACGTACTCCACTCCTGAGCAGTCCCAACGCTCGGAGTTAAAACAGACGCAATCCCAGGCCGACTAAACCAAACTTCATTCATTACCACCCGGCCTGGGATTTTTTACGGACAATGCTCAGAAATTTGCGGGGCTAATCACAGCTACATACCTACTGTAGTAGAATCAACCCCACTCCCACATTTCGAGGCCTGATCGTCCCTTCTATCATCATCCTAATCATTAAGAAGCTATGCAACAGCACTAGCCTTTTAAGCTAGCCAAAGAGGGACTTCCCCCTCCTTAATGATATGCCACAGCTTAACCCCGCACCATGATTTTCAATCATAATTATAACCTGATTAACCCTAGCACTCCTCATCCAACCAAAACTACTAGCCTTCACCACAACCAACCCCCCATCAAATAAGACCTCCCTCACTACCAAACCCACACCATGATCCTGACCATGAACCTAAGCTTCTTTGACCAATTTTCCAGCCCCAATCTATTTGGCATCCCCTTAATCCTACTATCCCTACTCTTCCCAGCCCTACTATTCCCGTCCCCAAACAACCGATGAATCAACAACCGCCTTTCTACTATCCAAACATGACTCCTTCACCTAATCACAAAACAACTAATAGTCCCACTCAACAAAAATGGCCACAAATGAGCCATAATATTTACATCCCTAATAATCATACTTCTTACAATCAACCTTCTAGGCCTCCTTCCATATACATTCACCCCAACCACCCAACTATCTATGAACATAGCCCTAGCCTTCCCACTATGGCTCGCCACACTACTAACAGGCATGTTTAACCATGTACGTGCCCCAGGGCCGGCTTAAAGTAGGCTCTATTGTCCCACTTTACTGCTAAATCCGCCTTCCAGAAGTGGTTTCACCTACAGTTTCACGCTTCTTTCCGTGTGCCCTATGAATAGTAGGAGGAGGAATGATGGGGGGAGGAGTCAAAAGCTTATGTTGTTTATTCGCGGGAATGCTATGTCGGGGGCACCGATTATGAGGGGGACTAATCAGTTGCCGAATCCTCCGATCATGATGGGTATGACTATAAAGAAGCTTATTACAAAGGCGTGAGCGGTAACGATTACATTGTAAATTTGGTCGTCGCCTAGGAGAGTTCCTGGTTGTCCTAGTTCTGCGCGGATTAATAGGCTGAGTGCGGTGCCGACTATTCCTGCTCATGCCCCGAAGATGAGGTACAGGGTGCCAATATCCTTATGGTTAGTGGAAAATAGTCATCGGTTGATGAAGGTGACGGGTAAGATGGCTGAGTGTTGAAGCGTTAGGCTGTAGTCCTTTTTACAGAGGTTTAATTCCTCTTCTTATCGGCTCTGTAGTGAAATTCATGTTGAGTTGCAAGCTCATCGATGCGCACTAGGGTGCGTCAGGGTCTTTGTAGGCAGAAGCCAATTGGTTTAGGCATTTAGCTGTTAACTAGAGTTTTGTGGGATCGAAGCCCATCTGTCTAGGGAGGCTTTAGCTTAATTAAAGCGTCTGACTTGCATTCAGAAGATACAGGTTAATATTCTGTAAGTCTTAATGTGCAGAAACTAAGAGGGTTTAACTCTTATTTAAGGCTTTGAAGGCCTTCGGTTTGGGGTGTTATCCTAAGTTTCTAGACAATGGCATGTATTATTGGGGACAGGGGAAGTAAGAGGATTGATAGTGAGGCAAGGACCGCAGTAGGTGTGCTTGGGGCTTTGCTAGTGTATCATTGTTTTATGTGGTTAGAGGAGTTGGGGGGAAGGGTAATTGTTGAGTGGTATGCGAGGCGTAGGTAGAAGAAGAGGCTGAGCAGTGATAGCATGGCAATTGCCATGGCTGCTGGTGTTATTTCCTGTTTAGTTAGTTCTTGGATGATAAGTCACTTCGGTATAAAGCCTGTTAATGGGGGGAGGCCTGCTAGGGATAAAAGTACTAGTATTAGGGTGGCGTTTAGCACTGGGGTTTTTGTTCATGAGGTTGTGATCATGGATAGGTTAAGGGCTTTGATTTTGTTAAGGGCTAGGAATACGGCTGATGTTATGATTGTGTATAGGTAGAAGGTAAGTAAGGCCAATTTGGGGCTGTAAACTAGGATGATGGCGATTCAGCCTAAGTGGGAGATGGACGAGAAGGCTAGGATTTTGCGTGTTTGTGTTTGGTTCAGTCCTATTCAGCCTCCTAGTGCTGTTGAGGCTAGGGCCATGGCGGTGAGTAGAGCTGGGTCGAGGGATTTGGATGTTAGTAGGAGCAGGGTTAGTGGGGGGAATTTTATGAGGGTCGAGAGTAGCAGGGCTGTTATTAGTGGCGATCCTTGTAGTACTTCTGGGAATCAGAAGTGAAATGGCACTAGGCCCAGTTTAATAGCGATTGCTGCTGTCAGTAGTAGACAGGAGGTTGGGTGGTTTATTTGTGTGATGTCTCATTGGCCAGTGACTCAGGCATTGGTTATGCTAGAGAATAGGACCAGGGCGGAAGCAGCTGCTTGGGTTAGGAAGTATTTCGTTGCGGCTTCTACTGCTCGTGGGTGGTGGGATTTGGCAATTAGGGGAATGATGGCTAGTGTGTTGATCTCCAGTCCTGTCCAGGCCAGAACTCAGTGGTTGCTGGAAATTGTGATTGTGGTGCCCAAGATGAGGCTGAAGGTTATGATTGGGGTCGCGTAAGGGTTCATTAGTAGAGGAGGGGGTTAAACCATCATTTTCGGGGTATGGGCCCGATAGCTTGATTAGCTGACTCTACTAGAAAATAATATAAGGGAAGTATGGAGAATTTTGATTTCTCTTGTGTGGGTTCAATTCCTACTTTTCTAAGGTCAACAGGAAATGAGAGGGCTGTTATACCTCTATGTTCACTTTATCATAGTGACCCTTTGTAGTTCAGGCACATTTCCTTATGTAAGGAGGTAGGCCTGCATAGCAGATAGGTATGCTGATGTGTCAGAGGCACAGAGCTAGTGTGAGGGGTAGGAAGTTTTTTCATAGTAGGTGCATTAGTTGGTCATATCGGAATCGTGGGTATGAAGCTCGGACCCATAAGAAACCAGAAGATAGTAGGAGGACTTTTGTGGCTAGGATGACGGGGAATAGTTCTGTGGGTGGCCCTAGGGCGCTTGGGTTTAGGAATATGATGGCTGTAAGTGTATTTATTAGCATAATGTTCGCATATTCAGCTAGGAAGAATAAGGCGAAGGGTCCTGCGGCGTATTCAACGTTAAACCCTGAGACTAGCTCAGATTCACCCTCTGTGAGGTCAAAAGGAGCTCGGTTTGTCTCTGCTAGGGTGGATACGTATCATATTAATGCTAGGGGTCATGAGGAGAAAATGAAGTATAGAGGCTCCTGTGCGACGGCAAAGGAGCTGAGTGTGTAGCTTCCGCTTAGTATGATTATTGATAGCAGGATTATGGCCAGTGTCACTTCGTATGAAATGGTCTGTGCTACTGCCCGTAGGGCTCCGATTAGTGCGTATTTTGAGTTCGAGGCTCAGCCTGATCATAGGACTGAGTAGACGGCTAGGCTTGACATGGCTATTAGGAAGAGAACTCCGAGGTTTAGATCTGCTAGGGGAAATGGGAGTGGTAGTGGTGCTCAAGTGGTGAGGGCTAGGACAAGGGCTAGTATTGGTATCAGAATGAATAGAAGTGGGGAAGAGGTAGAGGGTCGGATGGGCTCTTTGGTAAATAGTTTCAGTCCGTCCGCAAATGGTTGAAGTAGGCCAAAAGGCCCGACAACGTTAGGGCCTTTGCGGGATTGTATGTAGCTTAGGATTTTCCGTTCTACTAGGGTTAGGAAGGCTACGGCAATCAGGATTGGGATGATGTATAGGAGGGATATAACGAGGCAGCTTAGTGTTGTTATTTGAATCATGGGTGAAGCTAGGGAGAGGATTTGAACCTCTGGGGAAAGGGCTTAAGCCTTCTGCACTTGCCGGGCTCTGCCACTCTAGCTGGTCCTTTTCTAGGATTGAAAGTGGTGGGGGAAGGCCCTCTTCACGGTTTAGTTGGTTTCACTGCTTAGAGGGGGGGGGGCGTGCTTGTGGTATTGGCCCCACTTTCCCGGTCCTTTCGTACTGGGGAGAGTGTGTCATAGATAGAAACCGACCTGGATTGCTCCGGTCTGAACTCAGATCACGTAGGACTGTTAATCGTTGAACAAACGAACCCTTAATAGCGGCTGCACCATTAGGATGTCCTGATCCAACATCGAGGTCGTAAACCCCCCTGTCGATATGGGCTCTTGAGGGGGATTGCGCTGTTATCCCTGGGGTAGCTTGGTCCATTAATCAATTATATTGGGTCTGGTCACTGTTAGCACTTTGAGGGGTAGCTCTAGGTAAAGAGGTATGGTCTTGTTTTTGGAGGATTTGTTCTCCTCCAAGGTCGCCCCAACCGAAAAATATCGACCAGGCTCTGCGATGGTAGTGGCCCCAGTGGGGTTGATTGAGGATTCGCGGTGGTCGTTGATTTTTAAGTTCCACAGGGTCTTCTCGTCTTATGTTCACATCCCCGCTTTTGCACGGGGAGATCAATTTCACTGATTATCTGTGAGAGACAGTTAAGACCTCGTTTAGCCATTCATACAAGTCTCGATTTATGGGACAATTGATTGCGCTATCTTTGCACGGTTAGGATACCGCGGCCGTTAAACCTAAGTCACCGGGCAGGCATCACCTTCAATACTTGTTTAATTTGCTGAAGGCTATGTTTTTGGTAAACAGTCGGGCCTTATTAATTTGCCGAGTTCCTTTCACAGATTTTAATCGCTCTTATAGGCGCTCCTGAGTCGGGTTAACAGGGTTAGTTAATACGTGGTCTTGTAGGGGTTTTTGTATCTGTCTAGGTCTGTTAATAATGTTTCTATGTAAGCTTGCGCCGTTAGAGGGGTGTGGCCCTGTACATGAGGGGCCTAGGATGATTCCTAGGATTGTTATGAGGATGGCAGCGGTTTTGGTGATAAGGGGTATGGTTATTGGGGGGGTTTTGGTTGGTGTGATGAAAGAGGTAATGATTATTCCTGCTGTAATGCTGCCTAGGGCGAGTCGGGTTAGGGGGGCGGTGATTAGTGGGTTGTTTTCGTTTATTGATACTATTGGGGGGATTCGGGTTTGTCCAGCTTGGACTAGGATGGTTATGCGGATGCTGTAGGTTGCGGTGAATGCTGTGGCTATAAGGGTTAGGAGTAGGGCTCAAGTATTTAGGTATGATGTGTTTAAGCTTTCGATGATGAGGTCTTTTGAGTAGAATCCGGCT
This sequence comes from Anser brachyrhynchus, assembly GCF_964034855.1. Lineage (NCBI taxonomy): Eukaryota > Metazoa > Chordata > Aves > Anseriformes > Anatidae > Anser > Anser brachyrhynchus. Next base: position 30,067 of record NW_027663574.1, on the reverse strand, counting down.
AGGAATGGGGTTCCTATCAGCGCCAGGTTTCCGATGGTTAGGCAGGAAGTAGTGACTGGGAGTATTTTCTGTAGGCCTCCTATCTTTCGGATATCTTGTTCTCCGTTTAGGTTGTGGATGATAGACCCTGAGCATAGGAATAGTATGGCTTTAAAGAAGGCATGGGTTGAGATGTGTAGGAAGGCTAGTTGTGGGAGGTTTAGTCCGATAGTGACTATTATTAGTCCTAGTTGGCTGGATGTTGAGAAAGCAATGATTTTTTTGATGTCATTTTGGGTTAGGGCGCATGTGGCAGCGAATAGGGTTGATAGAGCACCTAGGCATAGGCAGGCAGTTAGGGCTGTCTGGTTGGTGGCTAGCAGGGGGTGCATGCGGATGAGCAGGAAGATTCCGGCTACTACTATGGTACTGGAGTGCAGTAGGGCTGATACTGGGGTGGGGCCTTCTATTGCTGCGGGCAGTCATGGGTGGAGTCCAAATTGGGCGGATTTTCCTGCGGCTGCGAGGATTAATCCTATGAGGGGGAGGATTGGGGTTTGGTGGGGGTGTACGGCTTGTTGGATCTCTCAGGTGTTGAATGTTGAAGCTAGTCATGCTATGCTCAGGATCAGTCCGATGTCTCCGATTCGGTTGTAGATTACGGCTCGTAGGGCGGCGGTGTTGGCATCTGCTCGGCCTTGTCATCAGCCGATGAGAAGGAAGGACATGATTCGTACTCCTTCCCAGCCTACGAATAGGAGGAATATGTTGTTTGCGGTTGTTAGGAGGAGTATGGCGACTAGGAATGTCAGTAGGTAGGTGAAAAATTTTGTTACGTATGGCTCTGAGGCCATGTATCATATGGCGAATTGTAGGATTGATCATGTTACAAATAGGGCGATTGGAAGAAATGTTATTGAGTATTGGTCTATTTTTAGGCTCAGGGGGATTTTAAAGTTTATAATGAATTTTCACTCCCAGTGGCAGGTGACAGATTCTACTCCCGAGTAGATGAATGCGGTTGTAGGGGCTAGGCTAATTAGGAATGCGGTTTTAACAGCGCGGGTGGTGGCTTGTGGGGTGTTTTTAAAGTTTTTAAATAGAAATGGCAGGATGATTGGGGTTAGGAGGATTGTCAGCGTGAGTAGTGTGAGGGAGTTGATTAGTAGTGTGGGGTTCACTCCTTTTACTTGGATTTGCACCAAGATGGGTGGTTCCTAAGACCAGTGGATTGCTGTTATCCTTTAAAAGTAAGGGGGCTGAGGTTTTAGGCTCAGATGTAAGAGTTAGCAGCTCTTGTTGGTTAAACCCTCCCCTCGGCAGGTAAGAAGGTTTGAACTTCTATTCTTAGAATCACAGTCTAATGTTTGGTTTAAACTATACTTGCATGAGGGGATTCCGGAGATCAGTTCGGGTTTGAGGATTAGGAGGAATATTGGGATAATGTGGAGTGTTATGAGCAGGTGTTCTCGCGTGGTTGAGTTTTGCATAGATGTGATGTGGGAGGGGATTGAGCCTCGTTGGGTCATTAGTAGTATGAATAAGGTGTAGGAGGCGGTTAGTAGGGTTGCGATTCCTGTTAGGATGATCGTGAAGGCAGATCAGTTGAATAAGGTGATTATAATGGTTAGCTCTGCTATGAGGTTTGTTGTTGGGGGTAAGGCTATGTTTGTTAGATTGGCCAGCAATCATCAAGTAGCTATGAGTGGTAGGAGAGGTTGTAGGCCTCGTGTGAGTAGTAGAATTCGGCTGTGCGTACGTTCATAGTTTGTGTTGGCTAGGCAGAATAGTATGGAGGAAGTTAGTCCATGGGAAATTATTAGGATCATTGCCCCTGAGAATGATCAGTGGGTTTGGATTATTCCTGCGGCGATAACTAGGCCTATGTGGCTAACGGATGAATAAGCGATTAGTGATTTTAGGTCTGTCTGTCGTAGGCAGATTGAGCTAGTCATTAGGGCGCCTCATAGGGCCAGGGTTAGGAAGGGGTAGTGCAGGAGGTTGGACAGTGGGCCCATAAATAGAGTGACTCGTATAATTCCGTATCCTCCTAGCTTTAGTAGTAGGGCGGCGAGGAGTATTGAGCCTGCGATGGGTGCTTCTACGTGGGCTTTTGGCAGTCAGAGGTGTAGGCCGTATAGTGGGGCTTTTACTATGAATGCTATGAGCAGTGCTAGACCTGATAGTATTCCTGTCCATGAGGTGGATAGGGTTGGGTGGGTTAGTTGTAGGGTTGGCAGGTGCAGGGTGCCAATTTTCACGTATAGGTGTATGATTGTGATTAGCAGGGGTAGAGAGCTTACTGGCGTGTAGAATAGCAGGTAGATGCCAGCGCTTAGGCGTTCTGGTTGGTTCCCCCATCGGGTGATTAAGATTAGGGTGGGAATGAGGGTTGCTTCAAATGAGATGTAAAATAGTGCTAGTTCTGTGGTGGAAAAGGCTAGTAGGATGAATGGCTGGACTGCGACTAAGGTTGAGATAAAGATTCGTTTGCGTTGTAGGGGTTCTTGTTGCAGGTGGTTTTGGCTTGCTATGATTATGAGTGGGAGTAGTCAGCAGGATAGTACTAGGAGGGGGGATGAGATTTGGTCAATTCCTGTTCAGTTGGATAAAAATTTGTAGGGGTAGTAGGTTGGGATTAATCACTGTAGGCTTAGGGCAGCGATTAGGAGGCTGTATAAGGTGGTGTTAGTCCATAGAAATTTTGGTGGAGACAGCAGGGCTGTTGGAAGAAGTATGATTGTGGGTAGGATGATTTTTAGCATTGCAGGAGGTTTAGGTTGTGTAGATGGTCGGAGCCATGTGTGCGGGTGGAGGCTACTAGGATGGCCAGGCCTGTGCCCGCCTCACACGCTGAGAAGGTTAGCATGAGAATTGGTACCATGGTGAATGAGGAGACTTGGTTTTCGATGGATCATATTGATAGGCCTACGAATATCGATAATATTATGCTTTCAAGGCATAGTAGGGCGGATACTAGGTGGGTTCGGTGGAAGGCTAGTCCTAGTCCGCTGAAAATGAAGGCTGAGTAGAAGCTTAAATGTAGGGGCGACATAAGAAAGTTACAGGGTTGGCTGTAATCTGCTGGGTCGAAACCAGCTATCTTTTTGGTTAGACTAACTTTCTGTTATTCTGCTCATTCTAGGCCCCCTTGAATTCACTCGTAGGCCAGTCCGAGTGTTAGGAGAAGGAGGATCACTACAGTTCAGGTGAGGGTCATTAGGGGGGATTGGAGTTGGACGGCTCATGGCAGGGGGAGTAGGAGGGCGATTTCTAGGTCGAATAGGACGAACAGGATGGCTACTGAGGAAGAATCGGACTGAGAATGGTAATCGAGCAGATCCAAGTGGGTCGAATCCACATTCGTACGGTGAGAGTTTCTCTGAGTCGGGGTTTATTTGGGCGAGTCAGAAGTTTAATGCGGTTAGGGCGGCGCTTAGGATTGATGATAGGGCGAATATGAACATGAGTGCGTTCATTGCTCTCCTCTGGGTTTATACCAGATTCTAGAGATTGGAAGTCAATTGTAATTAATATACTAGAAGAGCAAGATCCTCATCAGTAGATGGTTATGTAGAGGAATAGTCAGATGACGTCTACGAAGTGTCAGTATCAGGCTGCTGCCTCGAATCCGAAGTGGTGGTCTGATGTAAAGTGGAACTTGATCAGTCGGAAGAGGCAGACGGTCAGGAAGGAGGATCCGATGATTACGTGGAGTCCGTGGAATCCAGTGGCAACGAAGAAGGTAGATCCGTAGACGCTATCGGCGATTGAGAATGGGGCTTCGTGGTATTCTATTGCTTGTAGGGCTGTGAAGTAGAATCCCAGGAGGATCGTTAGGGTTAGGGCGTGGATGGCGTGTTTTCGGTTTCCTTCTGTGATGCTGTGATGGGCTCACGTTACGGTAACGCCTGAGGCTAGTAGGATGGCTGTGTTTAGTAGGGGGACTTCTATCGGGTTGAGTGGTTTAATTCCTGTTGGGGGTCGTTGGCCTCCTAGTTCTGGGGTTGGGGCCAGGCTCGAGTGGAAGAACGCTCAGAAGAACCCTAAGAAGAAGAATGCTTCGGATGTGATGAAAAGGATTATGCCGTATCGTAGGCCTTTTTGGACTGTGGGAGTGTGATGGCCTTGGAAGGTGCTTTCTCGTACAATGTCTCGTCATCATTGGAGTATTACTAGGAGTATTGAGATGAGGCCTAGGGTTAGTAGTATGGATGAGTTGTAGTGGAATCACATGATTAATCCTGAGGTTGTGAGTAGGGCGGCGGCTGCCCCGAAGATTGGTCAAGGGCTTGGGTCAACTATGTGGTATGAGTGTGCTTGGTGTGCCATTAGATGTTTTCTTGTAAGTATAGGCTTAGAAGGAGCACGAAGACGTAGGCCTGGATTATGGCTACTGCTACTTCTAGGATGGTTAGGAGTAGTAGGATGATTATTGTTAGGATGGATACTGCAGGAAGGGTGGGTATTAATGCAATGGAGGCTGTAGAGATGAGTTGGATGAGTAAGTGTCCTGCTGTAAGGTTGGCTGTAAGGCGGACTCCGAGGGCTAGGGGGCGGATTAGTAGGCTGGTTGTTTCGATCAGGATTAGTGCGGGGATTAGGGGTGTAGGGGTACCTTCGGGTAATAGGTGGGCTAAAGAGGCTGATGGTTGGTTTCGTAGGCCTGTTAGTAGTGTGGCGAGCCATAGTGGGAAGGCTAGGGCTATGTTCGTAGATAGTTGGGTGGTTGGGGTGAATGTATATGGAAGGAGGCCTAGAAGGTTGATTGTAAGAAGTATGATTATTAGGGATGTAAATATTATGGCTCATTTGTGGCCATTTTTGTTGAGTGGGACTATTAGTTGTTTTGTGATTAGGTGAAGGAGTCATGTTTGGATAGTAGAAAGGCGGTTGTTGATTCATCGGTTGTTTGGGGACGGGAATAGTAGGGCTGGGAAGAGTAGGGATAGTAGGATTAAGGGGATGCCGAATAGATTGGGGCTGGAAAATTGGTCAAAGAAGCTTAGGTTCATGGTCAGGATCATGGTGTGGGTTTGGTAGTGAGGGAGGTCTTATTTGATGGGGGGTTGGTTGTGGTGAAGGCTAGTAGTTTTGGTTGGATGAGGAGTGCTAGGGTTAATCAGGTTATAATTATGATTGAAAATCATGGTGCGGGGTTAAGCTGTGGCATATCATTAAGGAGGGGGAAGTCCCTCTTTGGCTAGCTTAAAAGGCTAGTGCTGTTGCATAGCTTCTTAATGATTAGGATGATGATAGAAGGGACGATCAGGCCTCGAAATGTGGGAGTGGGGTTGATTCTACTACAATGGGTATGTAGCTGTGATTAGCCCCGCAAATTTCTGAGCATTGTCCGTAAAAAATCCCAGGCCGGGTGGTAATGAATGAAGTTTGGTTTAGTCGGCCTGGGATTGCGTCTGTTTTAACTCCGAGCGTTGGGACTGCTCAGGAGTGGAGTACGTCTCCTGCAGTAATGATTACGCGGATGGGGGATTCTATTGGGATAACTACGCGGTGGTCAACTTCTAGCAGTCGGAAGTGGCCGTTGGGTAAGTCTGGGGTGGGCACTATGTAGGAGTCGAATGATAGGTCTTTGAAGTCTGTGTATTCGTAGCTTCAGTATCATTGGTGGCCGATGGCTTTTAGGGTGAGGTCTGGTTCGTCGATTTCGTCCATTATGTAGAGGATTTGTAGGGATGGGAGGGCGAGGAGTACCAGGACGATAGCAGGTAGGATTGTCCAGATCAGCTCTACTTCTTGGGCGTCTACAGCATTGGACGAGAGTTTTTCTGTTAGTATGTGGGCTAAAAGGTAGAGAACTAGGCTGCAGATAGCTAGGGCAACGATTAGGGCGTGGTCGTGGAATTCAACGAGTTCTTCTATGATGGGTGATGAGGCGTCTTGGAATCCTAGTTGGGAGTGGTTGGCCACATGAGATGTACAGGATTTTTACCTGTGATTTAGTCTTGACAAGGCTATGTAATTGGTTTACTAACGTCTCATAAGAAAGAAGCATGAGCGGTTAACCTCCTGGGAGACCCAGAAAACTTCACCCCAGCAAACCCGCTAGTAACCCCACCACACATCAAGCCAGAATGATACTTCCTATTCGCCTACGCCATCCTACGTTCAATCCCAAATAAACTAGGAGGCGTATTAGCACTGGCCACCTCCGTACTGATCCTATTCCTAATCCCATTCCTGCACAAATCAAAACAACGAGCAATAACATTCCGACCACTCTCCCAGCTCCTATTCTGAGTACTAGTCGCCGACCTCCTCGTCCTAACATGAGTAGGAAGCCAACCCGTCGAACACCCATTCATCATCATCGGCCAACTCGCTTCAATCGCCTACTTCACTATCCTCCTATTTCTCCTCCCCGCCGCAAGCGCCCTAGAAAACAAAATACTCAACTGCTAAATACTCTAATAGTTTATAAAAACATTGGTCTTGTAAACCAAAGATTGAAGACTTACCACTTCTTAGAGTACCCCAAACTCAGAAAAAAAGGACTCAAACCTTTATCTCCAGCTCCCAAAGCTGGCATTTTCAATAAACTATTCTCTGACCCTAACCCCTAAACCGCCCGAATAGCACCCCGCGACAACCCCCGCACAAGCTCCAATACAACAAACAAAGTCAACAACAGCCCCCAACCCGCCACTAAAAACATCCCTGCCCCATGTGAATAAAACATGGAAACTCCACTAAAATCCGACCGAACAACAAACACCCCAACATTATTCACAGTAGAAACCCCGAACTTCCAAGCCCCCATAAACCCCCCAAACACCAACCCCCCAAAAACAATTGCCACAAACGCTACTGCACATCCAATCACCCGTCAATCCCCCCAAGCCCCAGGGAAAGGCTCCGCTGCTAAAGCTACTGAATAAACAAACACCACCAGCATACCCCCCAAATACACCATAAACAGCACTAAAGCCACGAACGAAACCCCAAGGCCCAGCAACCACCCGCACCCCGCCACAGACGCTAACACCAAACCAACAACCCCATAATACGGCGAAGGATTCGACGCCACACCCAAAACACCCACCGCAAAGCAAATCCCTAAAAAAAACATAAAATAAGTCATTATTCCTGCCCGGACACTACCCGAGGCCTGCGGCTCGAAAAGCCGCCATTGTTCTCAACTACAGGAACTAACCGCAAGCCCCCAATAATTCTACCCCATCTATGCCATTATGCTTAACCCCCCCCCCCTCCCCCCCCGAGGCGGGGGTATTTGGTTATGCATATTCGTGCATAAATTTATATACCCCATATACATACATACTATAGTACCAGTAATATACATTATATACGGACTATCTTATAAGCAGGTTACATCCTAGAAGTAGCAGTAGCCATAATCCAGGCCTACGTCTTCGTGCTCCTTCTAAGCCTATACTTACAAGAAAACATCTAATGGCACACCAAGCACACTCATACCACATAGTTGACCCAAGCCCTTGACCAATCTTCGGGGCAGCCGCCGCCCTACTCACAACCTCAGGATTAATCATGTGATTCCACTACAACTCATCCATACTACTAACCCTAGGCCTCATCTCAATACTCCTAGTAATACTCCAATGATGACGAGACATTGTACGAGAAAGCACCTTCCAAGGCCATCACACTCCCACAGTCCAAAAAGGCCTACGATACGGCATAATCCTTTTCATCACATCCGAAGCATTCTTCTTAGGGTTCTTCTGAGCGTTCTTCCACTCGAGCCTGGCCCCAACCCCAGAACTAGGAGGCCAATGACCCCCAACAGGAATTAAACCACTCAACCCGATAGAAGTCCCCCTACTAAACACAGCCATCCTACTAGCCTCAGGCGTTACCGTAACGTGAGCCCATCACAGCATCACAGAAGGAAACCGAAAACACGCCATCCACGCCCTAACCCTAACGATCCTCCTGGGATTCTACTTCACAGCCCTACAAGCAATAGAATACCACGAAGCCCCATTCTCAATCGCCGATAGCGTCTACGGATCTACCTTCTTCGTTGCCACTGGATTCCACGGACTCCACGTAATCATCGGATCCTCCTTCCTGACCGTCTGCCTCTTCCGACTGATCAAGTTCCACTTTACATCAGACCACCACTTCGGATTCGAGGCAGCAGCCTGATACTGACACTTTGTAGACATCATCTGACTATTCCTCTACATAACCATCTACTGATGAGGATCTTGCTCTTCTAGTATATTAATTACAATTGACTTCCAATCTCTAGAATCTGGTATAAACCCAGAGGAGAGCAATGAACGCACTCATGTTCATATTCGCCCTATCATCAATCCTAAGCGCCGCCCTAACCGCATTAAACTTCTGACTCGCCCAAATAAACCCCGACTCAGAGAAACTCTCACCGTACGAATGTGGATTCGACCCACTTGGATCTGCTCGATTACCATTCTCAGTCCGATTCTTCCTCAGTAGCCATCCTGTTCGTCCTATTCGACCTAGAAATCGCCCTCCTACTCCCCCTGCCATGAGCCGTCCAACTCCAATCCCCCCTAATGACCCTCACCTGAACTGTAGTGATCCTCCTTCTCCTAACACTCGGACTGGCCTACGAGTGAATTCAAGGGGGCCTAGAATGAGCAGAATAACAGAAAGTTAGTCTAACCAAAAAGATAGCTGGTTTCGACCCAGCAGATTACAGCCAACCCTGTAACTTTCTTATGTCGCCCCTACATTTAAGCTTCTACTCAGCCTTCATTTTCAGCGGACTAGGACTAGCCTTCCACCGAACCCACCTAGTATCCGCCCTACTATGCCTTGAAAGCATAATATTATCGATATTCGTAGGCCTATCAATATGATCCATCGAAAACCAAGTCTCCTCATTCACCATGGTACCAATTCTCATGCTAACCTTCTCAGCGTGTGAGGCGGGCACAGGCCTGGCCATCCTAGTAGCCTCCACCCGCACACATGGCTCCGACCATCTACACAACCTAAACCTCCTGCAATGCTAAAAATCATCCTACCCACAATCATACTTCTTCCAACAGCCCTGCTGTCTCCACCAAAATTTCTATGGACTAACACCACCTTATACAGCCTCCTAATCGCTGCCCTAAGCCTACAGTGATTAATCCCAACCTACTACCCCTACAAATTTTTATCCAACTGAGCAGGAATTGACCAAATCTCATCCCCCCTCCTAGTACTATCCTGCTGACTACTCCCACTCATAATCATAGCAAGCCAAAACCACCTGCAACAATTACCCCTACAACGCAAACGAATCTTTATCTCAACCTTAGTCGCAGTCCAGCCATTCATCCTACTAGCCTTTTCCACCACAGAACTAGCACTATTTTACATCTCATTTGAAGCAACCCTCATTCCCACCCTAATCTTAATCACCCGATGGGGGAACCAACCAGAACGCCTAAGCGCTGGCATCTACCTGCTATTCTACACGCCAGTAAGCTCTCTACCCCTGCTAATCACAATCATACACCTATACGTGAAAATTGGCACCCTGCACCTGCCAACCCTACAACTAACCCACCCAACCCTATCCACCTCATGGACAGGAATACTATCAGGTCTAGCACTGCTCATAGCATTCATAGTAAAAGCCCCACTATACGGCCTACACCTCTGACTGCCAAAAGCCCACGTAGAAGCACCCATCGCAGGCTCAATACTCCTCGCCGCCCTACTACTAAAGCTAGGAGGATACGGAATTATACGAGTCACTCTATTTATGGGCCCACTGTCCAACCTCCTGCACTACCCCTTCCTAACCCTGGCCCTATGAGGCGCCCTAATGACTAGCTCAATCTGCCTACGACAGACAGACCTAAAATCACTAATCGCTTATTCATCCGTTAGCCACATAGGCCTAGTTATCGCCGCAGGAATAATCCAAACCCACTGATCATTCTCAGGGGCAATGATCCTAATAATTTCCCATGGACTAACTTCCTCCATACTATTCTGCCTAGCCAACACAAACTATGAACGTACGCACAGCCGAATTCTACTACTCACACGAGGCCTACAACCTCTCCTACCACTCATAGCTACCTGATGATTGCTGGCCAATCTAACAAACATAGCCTTACCCCCAACAACAAACCTCATAGGAGAGCTAACCATTATAATCACCTTATTCAACTGATCTGCCTTCACGATCATCCTAACAGGAATCGCAACCCTACTAACCGCCTCCTACACCTTATTCATACTACTAATGACCCAACGAGGCTCAATCCCCTCCCACATCACATCTATGCAAAACTCAACCACGCGAGAACACCTGCTCATAACACTCCACATTATCCCAATATTCCTCCTAATCCTCAAACCCGAACTGATCTCCGGAATCCCCTCATGCAAGTATAGTTTAAACCAAACATTAGACTGTGATTCTAAGAATAGAAGTTCAAACCTTCTTACCTGCCGAGGGGAGGGTTTAACCAACAAGAGCTGCTAACTCTTACATCTGAGCCTAAAACCTCAGCCCCCTTACTTTTAAAGGATAACAGCAATCCACTGGTCTTAGGAACCACCCATCTTGGTGCAAATCCAAGTAAAAATAGTGAACCCCACACTACTAATCAACTCCCTCACACTACTCACGCTGACAATCCTCCTAACCCCAATCATCCTGCCATTTCTATTTAAAAACTTTAAAAACACCCCACAAGCCACCACCCGCGCTGTTAAAACCGCATTCCTAATTAGCCTAGCCCCTACAACCGCATTCATCTACTCGGGAGTAGAATCTGTCACCTGCCACTGGGAGTGAAAATTCATTATAAACTTTAAAATCCCCCTGAGCCTAAAAATAGACCAATACTCAATAACATTTCTTCCAATCGCCCTATTTGTAACATGATCAATCCTACAATTCGCCATATGATACATGGCCTCAGAGCCATACGTAACAAAATTTTTCACCTACCTACTGACATTCCTAGTCGCCATACTCCTCCTAACAACCGCAAACAACATATTCCTCCTATTCGTAGGCTGGGAAGGAGTACGAATCATGTCCTTCCTTCTCATCGGCTGATGACAAGGCCGAGCAGATGCCAACACCGCCGCCCTACGAGCCGTAATCTACAACCGAATCGGAGACATCGGACTGATCCTGAGCATAGCATGACTAGCTTCAACATTCAACACCTGAGAGATCCAACAAGCCGTACACCCCCACCAAACCCCAATCCTCCCCCTCATAGGATTAATCCTCGCAGCCGCAGGAAAATCCGCCCAATTTGGACTCCACCCATGACTGCCCGCAGCAATAGAAGGCCCCACCCCAGTATCAGCCCTACTGCACTCCAGTACCATAGTAGTAGCCGGAATCTTCCTGCTCATCCGCATGCACCCCCTGCTAGCCACCAACCAGACAGCCCTAACTGCCTGCCTATGCCTAGGTGCTCTATCAACCCTATTCGCTGCCACATGCGCCCTAACCCAAAATGACATCAAAAAAATCATTGCTTTCTCAACATCCAGCCAACTAGGACTAATAATAGTCACTATCGGACTAAACCTCCCACAACTAGCCTTCCTACACATCTCAACCCATGCCTTCTTTAAAGCCATACTATTCCTATGCTCAGGGTCTATCATCCACAACCTAAACGGAGAACAAGATATCCGAAAGATAGGAGGCCTACAGAAAATACTCCCAGTCACTACTTCCTGCCTAACCATCGGAAACCTGGCGCTGATAGGAACCCCATTCCTAGCCGGATTCTACTCAAAAGACCTCATCATCGAAAGCTTAAACACATCATACCTAAATACTTGAGCCCTACTCCTAACCCTTATAGCCACAGCATTCACCGCAACCTACAGCATCCGCATAACCATCCTAGTCCAAGCTGGACAAACCCGAATCCCCCCAATAGTATCAATAAACGAAAACAACCCACTAATCACCGCCCCCCTAACCCGACTCGCCCTAGGCAGCATTACAGCAGGAATAATCATTACCTCTTTCATCACACCAACCAAAACCCCCCCAATAACCATACCCCTTATCACCAAAACCGCTGCCATCCTCATAACAATCCTAGGAATCATCCTAGGCCCCTCATGTACAGGGCCACACCCCTCTAACGGCGCAAGCTTACATAGAAACATTATTAACAGACCTAGACAGATACAAAAACCCCTACAAGACCACGTATTAACTAACCCTGTTAACCCGACTCAGGAGCGCCTATAAGAGTGATTAAAATCTGTGAAAGGAACTCGGCAAATTAATAAGGCCCGACTGTTTACCAAAAACATAGCCTTCAGCAAATTAAACAAGTATTGAAGGTGATGCCTGCCCGGTGACTTAGGTTTAACGGCCGCGGTATCCTAACCGTGCAAAGATAGCGCAATCAATTGTCCCATAAATCGAGACTTGTATGAATGGCTAAACGAGGTCTTAACTGTCTCTCACAGATAATCAGTGAAATTGATCTCCCCGTGCAAAAGCGGGGATGTGAACATAAGACGAGAAGACCCTGTGGAACTTAAAAATCAACGACCACCGCGAATCCTCAATCAACCCCACTGGGGCCACTACCATCGCAGAGCCTGGTCGATATTTTTCGGTTGGGGCGACCTTGGAGGAGAACAAATCCTCCAAAAACAAGACCATACCTCTTTACCTAGAGCTACCCCTCAAAGTGCTAACAGTGACCAGACCCAATATAATTGATTAATGGACCAAGCTACCCCAGGGATAACAGCGCAATCCCCCTCAAGAGCCCATATCGACAGGGGGGTTTACGACCTCGATGTTGGATCAGGACATCCTAATGGTGCAGCCGCTATTAAGGGTTCGTTTGTTCAACGATTAACAGTCCTACGTGATCTGAGTTCAGACCGGAGCAATCCAGGTCGGTTTCTATCTATGACACACTCTCCCCAGTACGAAAGGACCGGGAAAGTGGGGCCAATACCACAAGCACGCCCCCCCCCTCCAAGCAGTGAAACCAACTAAACCGTGAAGAGGGCCTTCCCCCACCACTTTCAATCCTAGAAAAGGACCAGCTAGAGTGGCAGAGCCCGGCAAGTGCAGAAGGCTTAAGCCCTTTCCCCAGAGGTTCAAATCCTCTCCCTAGCTTCACCCATGATTCAAATAACAACACTAAGCTGCCTCGTTATATCCCTCCTATACATCATCCCAATCCTGATTGCCGTAGCCTTCCTAACCCTAGTAGAACGGAAAATCCTAAGCTACATACAATCCCGCAAAGGCCCTAACGTTGTCGGGCCTTTTGGCCTACTTCAACCATTTGCGGACGGACTGAAACTATTTACCAAAGAGCCCATCCGACCCTCTACCTCTTCCCCACTTCTATTCATTCTGATACCAATACTAGCCCTTGTCCTAGCCCTCACCACTTGAGCACCACTACCACTCCCATTTCCCCTAGCAGATCTAAACCTCGGAGTTCTCTTCCTAATAGCCATGTCAAGCCTAGCCGTCTACTCAGTCCTATGATCAGGCTGAGCCTCGAACTCAAAATACGCACTAATCGGAGCCCTACGGGCAGTAGCACAGACCATTTCATACGAAGTGACACTGGCCATAATCCTGCTATCAATAATCATACTAAGCGGAAGCTACACACTCAGCTCCTTTGCCATCGCACAGGAGCCTCTATACTTCATTTTCTCCTCATGACCCCTAGCAATAATATGATACGTATCCACCCTAGCAGAGACAAACCGAGCTCCTTTTGACCTCACAGAGGGTGAATCTGAGCTAGTCTCAGGGTTTAACGTTGAATACGCCGCAGGACCCTTCGCCTTATTCTTCCTAGCTGAATATGCGAACATTATGCTAATAAATACACTTACAGCCATCATATTCCTAAACCCAAGCGCCCTAGGGCCACCCACAGAACTATTCCCCGTCATCCTAGCCACAAAAGTCCTCCTACTATCTTCTGGTTTCTTATGGGTCCGAGCTTCATACCCACGATTCCGATATGACCAACTAATGCACCTACTATGAAAAAACTTCCTACCCCTCACACTAGCTCTGTGCCTCTGACACATCAGCATACCTATCTGCTATGCAGGCCTACCTCCTTACATAAGGAAATGTGCCTGAACTACAAAGGGTCACTATGATAAAGTGAACATAGAGGTATAACAGCCCTCTCATTTCCTGTTGACCTTAGAAAAGTAGGAATTGAACCCACACAAGAGAAATCAAAATTCTCCATACTTCCCTTATATTATTTTCTAGTAGAGTCAGCTAATCAAGCTATCGGGCCCATACCCCGAAAATGATGGTTTAACCCCCTCCTCTACTAATGAACCCTTACGCGACCCCAATCATAACCTTCAGCCTCATCTTGGGCACCACAATCACAATTTCCAGCAACCACTGAGTTCTGGCCTGGACAGGACTGGAGATCAACACACTAGCCATCATTCCCCTAATTGCCAAATCCCACCACCCACGAGCAGTAGAAGCCGCAACGAAATACTTCCTAACCCAAGCAGCTGCTTCCGCCCTGGTCCTATTCTCTAGCATAACCAATGCCTGAGTCACCGGCCAATGAGACATCACACAAATAAACCACCCAACCTCCTGTCTACTACTGACAGCAGCAATCGCTATTAAACTGGGCCTAGTGCCATTTCACTTCTGATTCCCAGAAGTACTACAAGGATCGCCACTAATAACAGCCCTGCTACTCTCGACCCTCATAAAATTCCCCCCACTAACCCTGCTCCTACTAACATCCAAATCCCTCGACCCAGCTCTACTCACCGCCATGGCCCTAGCCTCAACAGCACTAGGAGGCTGAATAGGACTGAACCAAACACAAACACGCAAAATCCTAGCCTTCTCGTCCATCTCCCACTTAGGCTGAATCACCATCATCCTAGTTTACAGCCCCAAATTGGCCTTACTTACCTTCTACCTATACACAATCATAACATCAGCCGTATTCCTAGCCCTTAACAAAATCAAAGCCCTTAACCTATCCATGATCACAACCTCATGAACAAAAACCCCAGTGCTAAACGCCACCCTAATACTAGTACTTTTATCCCTAGCAGGCCTCCCCCCATTAACAGGCTTTATACCAAAGTGACTTATCATCCAAGAACTAACTAAACAGGAAATAACACCAGCAGCCATGGCAATTGCCATGCTATCACTGCTCAGCCTCTTCTTCTACCTACGCCTCGCATACCACTCAACAATTACCCTTCCCCCCAACTCCTCTAACCACATAAAACAATGATACACTAGCAAAGCCCCAAGCACACCTACTGCGGTCCTTGCCTCACTATCAATCCTCTTACTTCCCCTGTCCCCAATAATACATGCCATTGTCTAGAAACTTAGGATAACACCCCAAACCGAAGGCCTTCAAAGCCTTAAATAAGAGTTAAACCCTCTTAGTTTCTGCACATTAAGACTTACAGAATATTAACCTGTATCTTCTGAATGCAAGTCAGACGCTTTAATTAAGCTAAAGCCTCCCTAGACAGATGGGCTTCGATCCCACAAAACTCTAGTTAACAGCTAAATGCCTAAACCAATTGGCTTCTGCCTACAAAGACCCTGACGCACCCTAGTGCGCATCGATGAGCTTGCAACTCAACATGAATTTCACTACAGAGCCGATAAGAAGAGGAATTAAACCTCTGTAAAAAGGACTACAGCCTAACGCTTCAACACTCAGCCATCTTACCCGTCACCTTCATCAACCGATGACTATTTTCCACTAACCATAAGGATATTGGCACCCTGTACCTCATCTTCGGGGCATGAGCAGGAATAGTCGGCACCGCACTCAGCCTATTAATCCGCGCAGAACTAGGACAACCAGGAACTCTCCTAGGCGACGACCAAATTTACAATGTAATCGTTACCGCTCACGCCTTTGTAATAAGCTTCTTTATAGTCATACCCATCATGATCGGAGGATTCGGCAACTGATTAGTCCCCCTCATAATCGGTGCCCCCGACATAGCATTCCCGCGAATAAACAACATAAGCTTTTGACTCCTCCCCCCATCATTCCTCCTCCTACTAGCCTCATCCACTGTAGAAGCTGGCGCCGGCACAGGCTGAACTGTCTACCCTCCCCTAGCAGGTAACCTTGCCCACGCCGGAGCTTCAGTAGACCTGGCTATCTTCTCACTCCACTTAGCCGGTATCTCCTCCATCCTTGGGGCCATCAACTTTATCACCACAGCCATCAACATAAAACCCCCCGCACTCTCACAATACCAAACCCCACTATTTGTCTGATCCGTACTAATTACCGCCATCCTACTCCTTCTATCACTCCCCGTACTCGCCGCCGGTATTACAATATTACTAACTGATCGAAACCTAAACACCACATTCTTCGACCCCGCTGGAGGAGGAGACCCAATCCTGTACCAACACCTATTCTGATTCTTCGGACACCCAGAAGTCTATATTCTGATCCTACCGGGGTTCGGAATCATCTCACACGTAGTCACGTACTACTCAGGCAAAAAGGAGCCCTTCGGCTACATGGGAATAGTCTGAGCCATACTATCCATCGGCTTCCTAGGATTCATCGTCTGAGCTCACCACATGTTTACAGTAGGAATAGACGTTGATACCCGAGCCTACTTTACATCAGCCACTATAATCATTGCCATCCCTACCGGAATCAAAGTATTTAGCTGACTAGCCACCCTGCACGGAGGAACAATCAAATGAGACCCCCCCAATACTATGAGCTCTAGGATTTATCTTCCTATTTACCATCGGAGGATTAACAGGAATCGTTCTTGCAAACTCTTCCCTAGACATCGCCCTGCACGACACGTACTACGTAGTTGCCCACTTCCACTACGTCCTATCCATAGGCGCCGTCTTTGCCATTCTAGCAGGATTTACTCACTGATTCCCACTACTCACTGGGTTTACCCTACACCAAACATGAGCAAAAGCCCACTTCGGGGTAATATTTACAGGAGTAAACCTAACGTTCTTCCCCCAGCACTTCCTAGGCCTAGCAGGAATACCCCGACGATACTCGGACTATCCCGACGCCTACACACTATGAAACACCATTTCCTCCATCGGCTCCCTAATCTCAATAGTAGCCGTAATCATACTAATATTCATCATCTGAGAAGCCTTTTCGGCCAAACGAAAAGTCCTACAACCAGAACTAACTACCACAAACGTTGAATGAATCCACGGCTGCCCTCCCCCATACCATACTTTCGAGGAACCGGCCTTCGTCCAAGTACAAGAAAGGAAGGAATCGAACCCTCACATGCTGGTTTCAAGCCAACTGCATTAACCGCTCATGCTTCTTTCTTATGAGACGTTAGTAAACCAATTACATAGCCTTGTCAAGACTAAATCACAGGTAAAAATCCTGTACATCTCATGTGGCCAACCACTCCCAACTAGGATTCCAAGACGCCTCATCACCCATCATAGAAGAACTCGTTGAATTCCACGACCACGCCCTAATCGTTGCCCTAGCTATCTGCAGCCTAGTTCTCTACCTTTTAGCCCACATACTAACAGAAAAACTCTCGTCCAATGCTGTAGACGCCCAAGAAGTAGAGCTGATCTGGACAATCCTACCTGCTATCGTCCTGGTACTCCTCGCCCTCCCATCCCTACAAATCCTCTACATAATGGACAAAATCGATGAACCAGACCTCACCCTAAAAGCCTACAGGATTGATCATGTTACAAATAGGGCGATTGGAAGAAATGTTATTGAGTATTGGTCTATTTTTAGGCTCAGGGGGATTTTAAAGTTTATAATGAATTTTCACTCCCAGTGGCAGGTGACAGATTCTACTCCCGAGTAGATGAATGCGGTTGTAGGGGCTAGGCTAATTAGGAATGCGGTTTTAACAGCGCGGGTGGTGGCTTGTGGGGTGTTTTTAAAGTTTTTAAATAGAAATGGCAGGATGATTGGGGTTAGGAGGATTGTCAGCGTGAGTAGTGTGAGGGAGTTGATTAGTAGTGTGGGGTTCACTATTTTTACTTGGATTTGCACCAAGATGGGTGGTTCCTAAGACCAGTGGATTGCTGTTATCCTTTAAAAGTAAGGGGGCTGAGGTTTTAGGCTCAGATGTAAGAGTTAGCAGCTCTTGTTGGTTAAACCCTCCCCTCGGCAGGTAAGAAGGTTTGAACTTCTATTCTTAGAATCACAGTCTAATGTTTGGTTTAAACTATACTTGCATGAGGGGATTCCGGAGATCAGTTCGGGTTTGAGGATTAGGAGGAATATTGGGATAATGTGGAGTGTTATGAGCAGGTGTTCTCGCGTGGTTGAGTTTTGCATAGATGTGATGTGGGAGGGGATTGAGCCTCGTTGGGTCATTAGTAGTATGAATAAGGTGTAGGAGGCGGTTAGTAGGGTTGCGATTCCTGTTAGGATGATCGTGAAGGCAGATCAGTTGAATAAGGTGATTATAATGGTTAGCTCTCCTATGAGGTTTGTTGTTGGGGGTAAGGCTATGTTTGTTAGATTGGCCAGCAATCATCAGGTAGCTATGAGTGGTAGGAGAGGTTGTAGGCCTCGTGTGAGTAGTAGAATTCGGCTGTGCGTACGTTCATAGTTTGTGTTGGCTAGGCAGAATAGTATGGAGGAAGTTAGTCCATGGGAAATTATTAGGATCATTGCCCCTGAGAATGATCAGTGGGTTTGGATTATTCCTGCGGCGATAACTAGGCCTATGTGGCTAACGGATGAATAAGCGATTAGTGATTTTAGGTCTGTCTGTCGTAGGCAGATTGAGCTAGTCATTAGGGCGCCTCATAGGGCCAGGGTTAGGAAGGGGTAGTGCAGGAGGTTGGACAGTGGGCCCATAAATAGAGTGACTCGTATAATTCCGTATCCTCCTAGCTTTAGTAGTAGGGCGGCGAGGAGTATTGAGCCTGCGATGGGTGCTTCTACGTGGGCTTTTGGCAGTCAGAGGTGTAGGCCGTATAGTGGGGCTTTTACTATGAATGCTATGAGCAGTGCTAGACCTGATAGTATTCCTGTCCATGAGGTGGATAGGGTTGGGTGGGTTAGTTGTAGGGTTGGCAGGTGCAGGGTGCCAATTTTCACGTATAGGTGTATGATTGTGATTAGCAGGGGTAGAGAGCTTACTGGCGTGTAGAATAGCAGGTAGATGCCAGCGCTTAGGCGTTCTGGTTGGTTCCCCCATCGGGTGATTAAGATTAGGGTGGGAATGAGGGTTGCTTCAAATGAGATGTAAAATAGTGCTAGTTCTGTGGTGGAAAAGGCTAGTAGGATGAATGGCTGGACTGCGACTAAGGTTGAGATAAAGATTCGTTTGCGTTGTAGGGGTTCTTGTTGCAGGTGGTTTTGGCTTGCTATGATTATGAGTGGGAGTAGTCAGCAGGATAGTACTAGGAGGGGGGATGAGATTTGGTCAATTCCTGTTCAGTTGGATAAAAATTTGTAGGGGTAGTAGGTTGGGATTAATCACTGTAGGCTTAGGGCAGCGATTAGGAGGCTGTATAAGGTGGTGTTAGTCCATAGAAATTTTGGTGGAGACAGCAGGGCTGTTGGAAGAAGTATGATTGTGGGTAGGATGATTTTTAGCATTGCAGGAGGTTTAGGTTGTGTAGATGGTCGGAGCCATGTGTGCGGGTGGAGGCTACTAGGATGGCCAGGCCTGTGCCCGCCTCACACGCTGAGAAGGTTAGCATGAGAATTGGTACCATGGTGAATGAGGAGACTTGGTTTTCGATGGATCATATTGATAGGCCTACGAATATCGATAATATTATGCTTTCAAGGCATAGTAGGGCGGATACTAGGTGGGTTCGGTGGAAGGCTAGTCCTAGTCCGCTGAAAATGAAGGCTGAGTAGAAGCTTAAATGTAGGGGCGACATAAGAAAGTTACAGGGTTGGCTGTAATCTGCTGGGTCGAAACCAGCTATCTTTTTGGTTAGACTAACTTTCTGTTATTCTGCTCATTCTAGGCCCCCTTGAATTCACTCGTAGGCCAGTCCGAGTGTTAGGAGAAGGAGGATCACTACAGTTCAGGTGAGGGTCATTAGGGGGGATTGGAGTTGGACGGCTCATGGCAGGGGGAGTAGGAGGGCGATTTCTAGGTCGAATAGGACGAACAGGATGGCTACTGAGGAAGAATCGGACTGAGAATGGTAATCGAGCAGATCCAAGTGGGTCGAATCCACATTCGTACGGTGAGAGTTTCTCTGAGTCGGGGTTTATTTGGGCGAGTCAGAAGTTTAATGCGGTTAGGGCGGCGCTTAGGATTGATGATAGGGCGAATATGAACATGAGTGCGTTCATTGCTCTCCTCTGGGTTTATACCAGATTCTAGAGATTGGAAGTCAATTGTAATTAATATACTAGAAGAGCAAGATCCTCATCAGTAGATGGTTATGTAGAGGAATAGTCAGATGACGTCTACGAAGTGTCAGTATCAGGCTGCTGCCTCGAATCCGAAGTGGTGGTCTGATGTAAAGTGGAACTTGATCAGTCGGAAGAGGCAGACGGTCAGGAAGGAGGATCCGATGATTACGTGGAGTCCGTGGAATCCAGTGGCAACGAAGAAGGTAGATCCGTAGACGCTATCGGCGATTGAGAATGGGGCTTCGTGGTATTCTATTGCTTGTAGGGCTGTGAAGTAGAATCCCAGGAGGATCGTTAGGGTTAGGGCGTGGATGGCGTGTTTTCGGTTTCCTTCTGTGATGCTGTGATGGGCTCACGTTACGGTAACGCCTGAGGCTAGTAGGATGGCTGTGTTTAGTAGGGGGACTTCTATCGGGTTGAGTGGTTTAATTCCTGTTGGGGGTCATTGGCCTCCTAGTTCTGGGGTTGGGGCCAGGCTCGAGTGGAAGAACGCTCAGAAGAACCCTAAGAAGAAGAATGCTTCGGATGTGATGAAAAGGATTATGCCGTATCGTAGGCCTTTTTGGACTGTGGGAGTGTGATGGCCTTGGAAGGTGCTTTCTCGTACAATGTCTCGTCATCATTGGAGTATTACTAGGAGTATTGAGATGAGGCCTAGGGTTAGTAGTATGGATGAGTTGTAGTGGAATCACATGATTAATCCTGAGGTTGTGAGTAGGGCGGCGGCTGCCCCGAAGATTGGTCAAGGGCTTGGGTCAACTATGTGGTATGAGTGTGCTTGGTGTGCCATTAGATGTTTTCTTGTAAGTATAGGCTTAGAAGGAGCACGAAGACGTAGGCCTGGATTATGGCTACTGCTACTTCTAGGATGGTTAGGAGTAGTAGGATGATTATTGTTAGGATGGATACTGCAGGAAGGGTGGGTATTAATGCAATGGAGGCTGTAGAGATGAGTTGGATGAGTAAGTGTCCTGCTGTAAGGTTGGCTGTAAGGCGGACTCCGAGGGCTAGGGGGCGGATTAGTAGGCTGGTTGTTTCGATCAGGATTAGTGCGGGGATTAGGGGTGTAGGGGTACCTTCGGGTAATAGGTGGGCTAAAGAGGCTGATGGTTGGTTTCGTAGGCCTGTTAGTAGTGTGGCGAGCCATAGTGGGAAGGCTAGGGCTATGTTCATAGATAGTTGGGTGGTTGGGGTGAATGTATATGGAAGGAGGCCTAGAAGGTTGATTGTAAGAAGTATGATTATTAGGGATGTAAATATTATGGCTCATTTGTGGCCATTTTTGTTGAGTGGGACTATTAGTTGTTTTGTGATTAGGTGAAGGAGTCATGTTTGGATAGTAGAAAGGCGGTTGTTGATTCATCGGTTGTTTGGGGACGGGAATAGTAGGGCTGGGAAGAGTAGGGATAGTAGGATTAAGGGGATGCCGAATAGATTGGGGCTGGAAAATTGGTCAAAGAAGCTTAGGTTCATGGTCAGGATCATGGTGTGGGTTTGGTAGTGAGGGAGGTCTTATTTGATGGGGGGTTGGTTGTGGTGAAGGCTAGTAGTTTTGGTTGGATGAGGAGTGCTAGGGTTAATCAGGTTATAATTATGATTGAAAATCATGGTGCGGGGTTAAGCTGTGGCATATCATTAAGGAGGGGGAAGTCCCTCTTTGGCTAGCTTAAAAGGCTAGTGCTGTTGCATAGCTTCTTAATGATTAGGATGATGATAGAAGGGACGATCAGGCCTCGAAATGTGGGAGTGGGGTTGATTCTACTACAATGGGTATGTAGCTGTGATTAGCCCCGCAAATTTCTGAGCATTGTCCGTAAAAAATCCCAGGCCGGGTGGTAATGAATGAAGTTTGGTTTAGTCGGCCTGGGATTGCGTCTGTTTTAACTCCGAGCGTTGGGACTGCTCAGGAGTGGAGTACGTCTCCTGCAGTAATGATCACGCGGATGGGGGATTCTATTGGGATAACTACGCGGTGGTCAACTTCTAGCAGTCGGAAGTGGCCGTTGGGTAAGTCTGGGGTGGGCACTATGTAGGAGTCGAAGGATAGGTCTTTGAAGTCTGTGTATTCGTAGCTTCAGTATCATTGGTGGCCGATGGCTTTTAGGGTGAGGTCTGGTTCATCGATTTTGTCCATTATGTAGAGGATTTGTAGGGATGGGAGGGCGAGGAGTACCAGGACGATAGCAGGTAGGATTGTCCAGATCAGCTCTACTTCTTGGGCGTCTACAGCATTGGACGAGAGTTTTTCTGTTAGTATGTGGGCTAAAAGGTAGAGAACTAGGCTGCAGATAGCTAGGGCAACGATTAGGGCGTGGTCGTGGAATTCAACGAGTTCTTCTATGATGGGTGATGAGGCGTCTTGGAATCCTAGTTGGGAGTGGTTGGCCACATGAGATGTACAGGATTTTTACCTGTGATTTAGTCTTGACAAGGCTATGTAATTGGTTTACTAACGTCTCATAAGAAAGAAGCATGAGCGGTTAATGCAGTTGGCTTGAAACCAGCATGTGAGGGTTCGATTCCTTCCTTTCTTGTACTTGGACGAAGGCCGGTTCCTCGAAAGTATGGTATGGGGGAGGGCAGCCGTGGATTCATTCAACGTTTGTGGTAGTTAGTTCTGGTTGTAGGACTTTTCGTTTGGCCGGAAAGGCTTCTCAGATGATGAATATTAGTATGATTACGGCTACTATTGAGATTAGGGAGCCGATGGAGGAAATGGTGTTTCATAGTGTGTAGGCGTCGGGATAGTCCGAGTATCGTCGGGGTATTCCTGCTAGGCCTAGGAAGTGCTGGGGGAAGAACGTTAGGTTTACTCCTGTAAATATTACCCCGAAGTGGGCTTTTGCTCATGTTTGGTGTAGGGTAAACCCAGTGAGTAGTGGGAATCAGTGAGTAAATCCTGCTAGAATGGCAAAGACGGCGCCTATGGATAGGACGTAGTGGAAGTGGGCAACTACGTAGTACGTGTCGTGCAGGGCGATGTCTAGGGAAGAGTTTGCAAGAACGATTCCTGTTAATCCTCCGATGGTAAATAGGAAGATAAATCCTAGAGCTCATAGTATTGGGGGGGTCTCATTTGATTGTTCCTCCGTGCAGGGTGGCTAGTCAGCTAAATACTTTGATTCCGGTAGGGATGGCAATGATTATAGTGGCTGATGTAAAGTAGGCTCGGGTATCAACGTCTATTCCTACTGTAAACATGTGGTGAGCTCAGACGATGAATCCTAGGAAGCCGATGGATAGTATGGCTCAGACTATTCCCATGTAGCCGAAGGGCTCCTTTTTGCCTGAGTAGTACGTGACTACGTGTGAGATGATTCCAAACCCCGGTAGGATCAGAATATAGACTTCTGGGTGTCCGAAGAATCAGAATAGGTGTTGGTACAGGATTGGGTCTCCTCCTCCAGCGGGGTCGAAGAATGTGGTGTTTAGGTTTCGATCAGTTAGTAATATTGTAATACCGGCGGCGAGTACGGGGAGTGATAGAAGGAGTAGGATGGCGGTAATTAGTACGGATCAGACAAATAGTGGGGTTTGGTATTGTGAGAGTGCGGGGGGTTTTATGTTGATGGCTGTGGTGATAAAGTTGATGGCCCCAAGGATGGAGGAGATACCGGCTAAGTGGAGTGAGAAGATAGCCAGGTCTACTGAAGCTCCGGCGTGGGCAAGGTTACCTGCTAGGGGAGGGTAGACAGTTCAGCCTGTGCCGGCGCCAGCTTCTACAGTGGATGAGGCTAGTAGGAGGAGGAATGATGGGGGGAGGAGTCAAAAGCTTATGTTGTTTATTCGCGGGAATGCTATGTCGGGGGCACCGATTATGAGGGGGACTAATCAGTTGCCGAATCCTCCGATCATGATGGGTATGACTATAAAGAAGCTTATTACAAAGGCGTGAGCGGTAACGATTACATTGTAAATTTGGTCGTCGCCTAGGAGAGTTCCTGGTTGTCCTAGTTCTGCGCGGATTAATAGGCTGAGTGCGGTGCCGACTATTCCTGCTCATGCCCCGAAGATGAGGTACAGGGTGCCAATATCCTTATGGTTAGTGGAAAATAGTCATCGGTTGATGAAGGTGACGGGTAAGATGGCTGAGTGTTGAAGCGTTAGGCTGTAGTCCTTTTTACAGAGGTTTAATTCCTCTTCTTATCGGCTCTGTAGTGAAATTCATGTTGAGTTGCAAGCTCATCGATGCGCACTAGGGTGCGTCAGGGTCTTTGTAGGCAGAAGCCAATTGGTTTAGGCATTTAGCTGTTAACTAGAGTTTTGTGGGATCGAAGCCCATCTGTCTAGGGAGGCTTTAGCTTAATTAAAGCGTCTGACTTGCATTCAGAAGATACAGGTTAATATTCTGTAAGTCTTAATGTGCAGAAACTAAGAGGGTTTAACTCTTATTTAAGGCTTTGAAGGCCTTCGGTTTGGGGTGTTATCCTAAGTTTCTAGACAATGGCATGTATTATTGGGGACAGGGGAAGTAAGAGGATTGATAGTGAGGCAAGGACCGCAGTAGGTGTGCTTGGGGCTTTGCTAGTGTATCATTGTTTTATGTGGTTAGAGGAGTTGGGGGGAAGGGTAATTGTTGAGTGGTATGCGAGGCGTAGGTAGAAGAAGAGGCTGAGCAGTGATAGCATGGCAATTGCCATGGCTGCTGGTGTTATTTCCTGTTTAGTTAGTTCTTGGATGATAAGTCACTTTGGTATAAAGCCTGTTAATGGGGGGAGGCCTGCTAGGGATAAAAGTACTAGTATTAGGGTGGCGTTTAGCACTGGGGTTTTTGTTCATGAGGTTGTGATCATGGATAGGTTAAGGGCTTTGATTTTGTTAAGGGCTAGGAATACGGCTGATGTTATGATTGTGTATAGGTAGAAGGTAAGTAAGGCCAATTTGGGGCTGTAAACTAGGATGATGGTGATTCAGCCTAAGTGGGAGATGGACGAGAAGGCTAGGATTTTGCGTGTTTGTGTTTGGTTCAGTCCTATTCAGCCTCCTAGTGCTGTTGAGGCTAGGGCCATGGCGGTGAGTAGAGCTGGGTCGAGGGATTTGGATGTTAGTAGGAGCAGGGTTAGTGGGGGGAATTTTATGAGGGTCGAGAGTAGCAGGGCTGTTATTAGTGGCGATCCTTGTAGTACTTCTGGGAATCAGAAGTGAAATGGCACTAGGCCCAGTTTAATAGCGATTGCTGCTGTCAGTAGTAGACAGGAGGTTGGGTGGTTTATTTGTGTGATGTCTCATTGGCCGGTGACTCAGGCATTGGTTATGCTAGAGAATAGGACCAGGGCGGAAGCAGCTGCTTGGGTTAGGAAGTATTTCGTTGCGGCTTCTACTGCTCGTGGGTGGTGGGATTTGGCAATTAGGGGAATGATGGCTAGTGTGTTGATCTCCAGTCCTGTCCAGGCCAGAACTCAGTGGTTGCTGGAAATTGTGATTGTGGTGCCCAAGATGAGGCTGAAGGTTATGATTGGGGTCGCGTAAGGGTTCATTAGTAGAGGAGGGGGTTAAACCATCATTTTCGGGGTATGGGCCCGATAGCTTGATTAGCTGACTCTACTAGAAAATAATATAAGGGAAGTATGGAGAATTTTGATTTCTCTTGTGTGGGTTCAATTCCTACTTTTCTAAGGTCAACAGGAAATGAGAGGGCTGTTATACCTCTATGTTCACTTTATCATAGTGACCCTTTGTAGTTCAGGCACATTTCCTTATGTAAGGAGGTAGGCCTGCATAGCAGATAGGTATGCTGATGTGTCAGAGGCACAGAGCTAGTGTGAGGGGTAGGAAGTTTTTTCATAGTAGGTGCATTAGTTGGTCATATCGGAATCGTGGGTATGAAGCTCGGACCCATAAGAAACCAGAAGATAGTAGGAGGACTTTTGTGGCTAGGATGACGGGGAATAGTTCTGTGGGTGGCCCTAGGGCGCTTGGGTTTAGGAATATGATGGCTGTAAGTGTATTTATTAGCATAATGTTCGCATATTCAGCTAGGAAGAATAAGGCGAAGGGTCCTGCGGCGTATTCAACGTTAAACCCTGAGACTAGCTCAGATTCACCCTCTGTGAGGTCAAAAGGAGCTCGGTTTGTCTCTGCTAGGGTGGATACGTATCATATTATTGCTAGGGGTCATGAGGAGAAAATGAAGTATAGAGGCTCCTGTGCGATGGCAAAGGAGCTGAGTGTGTAGCTTCCGCTTAGTATGATTATTGATAGCAGGATTATGGCCAGTGTCACTTCGTATGAAATGGTCTGTGCTACTGCCCGTAGGGCTCCGATTAGTGCGTATTTTGAGTTCGAGGCTCAGCCTGATCATAGGACTGAGTAGACGGCTAGGCTTGACATGGCTATTAGGAAGAGAACTCCGAGGTTTAGATCTGCTAGGGGAAATGGGAGTGGTAGTGGTGCTCAAGTGGTGAGGGCTAGGACAAGGGCTAGTATTGGTATCAGAATGAATAGAAGTGGGGAAGAGGTAGAGGGTCGGATGGGCTCTTTGGTAAATAGTTTCAGTCCGTCCGCAAATGGTTGAAGTAGGCCAAAAGGCCCGACAACGTTAGGGCCTTTGCGGGATTGTATGTAGCTTAGGATTTTCCGTTCTACTAGGGTTAGGAAGGCTACGGCAATCAGGATTGGGATGATGTATAGGAGGGATATAACGAGGCAGCTTAGTGTTGTTATTTGAATCATGGGTGAAGCTAGGGAGAGGATTTGAACCTCTGGGGAAAGGGCTTAAGCCTTCTGCACTTGCCGGGCTCTGCCACTCTAGCTGGTCCTTTTCTAGGATTGAAAGTGGTGGGGGAAGGCCCTCTTCACGGTTTAGTTGGTTTCACTGCTTAGAGGGGGGGGGCGTGCTTGTGGTATTGGCCCCACTTTCCCGGTCCTTTCGTACTGGGGAGAGTGTGTCATAGATAGAAACCGACCTGGATTGCTCCGGTCTGAACTCAGATCACGTAGGACTGTTAATCGTTGAACAAACGAACCCTTAATAGCGGCTGCACCATTAGGATGTCCTGATCCAACATCGAGGTCGTAAACCCCCCTGTCGATATGGGCTCTTGAGGGGGATTGCGCTGTTATCCCTGGGGTAGCTTGGTCCATTAATCAATTATATTGGGTCTGGTCACTGTTAGCACTTTGAGGGGTAGCTCTAGGTAAAGAGGTATGGTCTTGTTTTTGGAGGATTTGTTCTCCTCCAAGGTCGCCCCAACCGAAAAATATCGACCAGGCTCTGCGATGGTAGTGGCCCCAGTGGGGTTGATTGAGGATTCGCGGTGGTCGTTGATTTTTAAGTTCCACAGGGTCTTCTCGTCTTATGTTCACATCCCCGCTTTTGCACGGGGAGATCAATTTCACTGATTATCTGTGAGAGACAGTTAAGACCTCGTTTAGCCATTCATACAAGTCTCGATTTATGGGACAATTGATTGCGCTACCTTTGCACGGTTAGGATACCGCGGCCGTTAAACCTAAGTCACCGGGCAGGCATCACCTTCAATACTTGTTTAATTTGCTGAAGGCTATGTTTTTGGTAAACAGTCGGGCCTTATTAATTTGCCGAGTTCCTTTCACAGATTTTAATCGCTCTTATAGGCGCTCCTGAGTCGGGTTAACAGGGTTAGTTAATACGTGGTCTTGTAGGGGTTTTTGTATCTGTCTAGGTCTGTTAATAATGTTTCTATGTAAGCTTGCGCCGTTAGAGGGGTGTGGCCCTGAGTTACTTATTTTAGCATTAATTCTCCTATATTCATAGGTTGACCTGTTTGTGATAAGGGAATCATCTTATTTTGGTATTTTTAGGTGGTGGAGCTTTGACGCACTCTTTTTTGATGGCTGCTTTAGGGCCCACGGTAGGATCAGTAGTAAGAATTATCCGCTAGTCGAGGTTGTGTCCTTTTTTAATGGAGCTGTCCCTCCATTAAATAGCTCTTAATCATCTCATTAGGGTTCAGGATGTCCGGTAGGGAGGATTAAGGGGGAACTTAGATTCGTTTCACAGGTAACCAGCTATCACCCAGCTCGGTTGGCTTTTCACCTCTACTGACAAGTCATCCCACTCTTTTGCAACAGAGACGGGTTCGCTCTCTTTAACTGCTTGAAAGTAGCTCGCTTGGGTTTCGGGGGGGCAAACTTTAGTTCACTTTGCTTGGTTGTTCTCGCTAAACCATGATGCAAAAGGTACAAGGGTTGATCTTTGCTGTCTGTCGCTTTGATTGTTTCACTGCTATTTCATCTTTCCCTTACGGTACTGGGGTCTCTATCGCGTCTAAGTGTCTTTTCTATCGCCTATACTAAGACTGTAAAATGCTTTAGTTTAATTAGTTTAGTAAATTCTTTAGTTTTGGTGTACTATTTGTGTGGTTGAGCTAGAGGGGGGGCTTCAAGACGATCCGGTCTAGTAGATATCTTTCAGGTGTAAGCTGAGTGCTTTGGTGTTATAGCTACGTCTTGATATTCTAAGTACACCTTCCGGTACACTTACCTTGTTACGACTTACCTCATCTTCAGCGTATTTATGGTATTAGTTATGTGGGATGTGGCTTTTGAGGAGGGTGACGGGCGGTATGTACGTGCCCCAGGGCCGGCTTAAAGTAGGCTCTATTGTCCCACTTTACTGCTAAATCCGCCTTCCAGAAGTGGTTTCACGCTTCTTTCCGTGTGCCCTATGAATGGGGAATGTAGCCCATTTCTTCCACTCCATAGGCTATACCTTGACCTGTCTTATTAGCGGGGTGCTATTGTGTCCACTGTTGTGCTCTCATTCGAGGTGGGCTGGCGACGGCGGTATGTAGGCTGTGTTGGCAAGGGGTGGTTGGGTTATTCGGGGATTATCGATTGTAGAACAGGCTCCTCTAGGTGGGTTTGGGGCACCGCCAAGTCCTTAGAGTTTTAAGCGTTTGTGCTCGTAGTTCTCTGGCGGATACTTCGGTAAAGTAAGTATCAAGATTTAGGGCCAGGCATAGTGGGGTGTCTAATCCCAGTTTGGGCCCTGGCTTTCGTGGGTTTAAATCAGTCGTTAGTTCCTAAGATCATCTTAATGGTGTGTTTAGGTGCA
Source organism: Anser brachyrhynchus (assembly GCF_964034855.1). Lineage (NCBI taxonomy): Eukaryota > Metazoa > Chordata > Aves > Anseriformes > Anatidae > Anser > Anser brachyrhynchus. Next base: position 679 of record NW_027663574.1, on the reverse strand, counting down.
TCTTGGGCTTATGACAGCTCAGTTGCATTTTGATCTTAGTTAGCTAGGATAGGCATTTTACCACTCTTTACGCCGTGTCAATAGGACGGTTGATTTGGGTTTCTTGTATGACCGCGGTGGCTGGCACAAGATTTACCAACCCTTGAAGTTAGGCTGTTGCTATAACTAAGTCAAGTTTGCACTCATTGCTTAATGTTAATTACTGCTGAATACCCGTGGGGGCGTGGCTTAGCGAGGCGTCTTGGGCTACTACTTGGGTGTGCCTGATACCCGCTCCTCAAGGCCTGTATGGGGGTAGGTGGTCGAGGGCGTTTACACTGGGGCGCGGATACTTGCATGTATATATTTAGCAAAAACCAACCGTAAGGTTAGGACTAAGTCTTTTGTCCGCAGGCATGTTTTATGCCATCTTGGCAACTTCAGTGCCATGCTTTGTGTTAAGCTATGTGGACGGGGGTGTGGTTAGCTGATAGTTGAGTGGTGAGTGAGAGTGAAGTATATGAAATTATTGCTTGTGTTTACTATTTTTAGTACTGGAGTTTCTCTAATAAGTTTAAGTTATTTTGTATGTGTTTGTGTGTATATGTACATCGTTCCGATGATGTCATGGAAGGGATGATTAATGGAGTTTTAGAGGTAGTTTGCTGGGATTGGGCGATGAAGGTTTATGCTACATGGT